>NW_026923586.1:0-32500 GCF_032062105.1 Saccostrea cuccullata | reverse complement strand
GTTTTATATAGAAATATATAGGAAAAATCTTTTAAAATCTTCTTCTCAAGAACCACTGGGCCAGAAAAGCTGAAACTTATGTGGAAGCATCCTGGTATAATGTAGATTCTAAATTGTTCAAATAATGACCCCCTGGGGAAGGGCGGGGCCACAATGGGGAATCAAAGTTTTACATAGAAATACATAGGAAAAATATTTGAAAATCTTCTTCTCAAGAACCACTGGGCCAGAAAAAGTGAAGCTTATGTGGAAGCATTCTGGGGTAGTGTAAATTCTAAATTGTAGGAATCATGACCCCCGGGGAAAGGGCGGGGCCATTATAGGGGAATCAAAGTTTTACATAGAAATATATAGGAAAAATCTTTGAAAATCTTCTTCTCAGGAACCACTGGGCCAAAAACGCTGAAACATATACGCCCATGGAAGGATCATGGGGTAGTGTAGATTTCAAAATGTCTAAATTATGATCAGTGGGGTAGGGTGGGGATGCATTATGTATAACAAGGGGGAAATCTGGTAAAGAACGGAATGGTCAAAGCTTCTCAGGTGAGCGATGTGGCCCATGGGCCTCTTGTTTTTTATAGTTTACCAATTAAGTTCAAATTTGGTATGATAATTCAGTAGGCAGAAAGACATATTATGATGCTAAGTTTGGTTCTCTTTGTCTTCTTGTTTAGAGCTGGGTGGTGGGGTAGATTACTTAACTAAGAATAAGAATGAATGGGAAAAGAGATATAACTCCTGAGAATGTTCCCATTGTAAACTGTGAAGGCAGTGCAGTGTGTCCTTTGGGATTAATTAACCTTCCACTTGAAGAAAATTCTTAGCATTATCTTTATCTGTCACATTGAGATTAATTTCTATACTGCCTTTGTCTGCAAATGAAGTCTGTTATGAAGTTAAGGTCAATTTTGAATGATGTGTACATTCTTTGAAATATGAATTTAAATACTGGTAATGTTCATGCTTTATTTTGGTTAAAATACTGTACACAATGATTTATGATTTTATTAAATTCTAATTAAGATTATCTTTTTGTATTGTTATTTAATATTGCATTTTTTAAAAATAATTCATTTATTTATTAATTTATTTTTGCTGCCTTAATGCTAGCTGTTAATTTTAACAGGTAATCAGATAATAACCTGATTCTGTCATTGCTGAAAAAAGTTCTTGTTGTAAATTTAGAAGAAAAGGATGAGAGAGCAGTACAATTAATCCCCTGGTATTAATTAGCTTGCTTGCTGCAGAAAATTTAGAGGCTAATCTTTATCTGTCACATGAAGTGTGATGAACACCTTTGTCTGCAACTGATGTTTGTTTTGAAGTTGAGGTCAACCGTGGGTGATATTTACATTAATTTCACTGAAAGCTAGCATTTTATAAAACATCTGCTTAAATCTTTTTTTAAATACACATTTAACTTAGTTTTTATAAAGACATGAGGTTTTCCCTGTTTTATGTAAATACAAGGTTACTATTTACAGGTTTTTGGACATTCAGGAATTATTTTGAAATTTTAAAAATACTGTTGTTGCTTATATTCTTCATATATTTTTTAAAAATGTAATCAAGTAAAATCCTCCTTCCATGAGTGCACCTTATATTTCTACCCCTCAGCGGGGCCCTTGCTGACTGGTCAGTTTTCTAGTTTGCCATATTTATTGCAATGTAAGGCTTTGAAATTCTTATATATATACTATGACTAAATAACACAGATTAAGAGCAATTATTTGCATCTTTTTTTTTTTATCTCTGTAACTGCACAGTACGGTGACTACCTTGTCTGCATTGGATAAGTATGATTGCACTTCCTTGCTACCAATCGATTATCTTGTAGACCATAACTGACCTTCTTGTCTTTTTCATAATTTAATTTAAGAGGTAACTCTGTGGTCACAAATCAATTGCTTTATGTAGACTTTTTAGCCCCAAACTTTAACAGGTTGGGACCAATCGCCCAAATGGGATATAATAGTCCGTTTGGGATATAGTATGCCAAATGGGCTATAAATTTACAGTGCAAAATTTGAAAATTTTTATTTTGACTATAAATATCATAAATCCGCATCAGGACACTTAAAAAAGGAATAACTTTTGGTTGCCAAGTTTTCCTGTATGTCATTTGTTTAGGAGATCGATCCCTCGGAAGTTGCTTAACTTCTTGGGGATCAATCTAACAAACGGTAGGGTTGCAGAAAAACTTGCTTACCAAAAGCTATTCCTTTTAAAGTGTTTTGATGTGGATTTATGATATTTATAGCCAAAATAGAAATTTTCAATTTTTGCACTGTAAATTTATAGCCCATTTGGGATATTATATCCCAAACGGACTATTATATCCCATTTGGGCGATTGGTCCCAACCTGTTTAATATGGAACTTTGAGGAAAAAGTCTCTTGTCCCAGTTGTGGAGATACAACTTGGGTAGATTTTTCATGCATTGATTTTAAAAGAGTTGAAAATTAAAGACTATCTCTACATCATTATTTAGTTTCCAAAATATGCTTAAAACACATTAAAAAAAGTGATAAAATACACAGTCAAATCAACCTTTTCTGTATACTGGTACCTAATTTAGCTAATGCAAGAGATTGTACCAGATCTGTGTAAGATATGTTAGTAAAAGTATAAATACACGTAAACTTAGTAAAACGAAAAATACAAGTAATGAGCATGATGAGCATAATATTATTTATTTAATAGGGGAGTGATGTATACTACCAGAAATTTCTCAGCAAGGACCATGTTAGGATTTTCCCCAAGCATTTGTTTTCATTAAACCAGAAATATGGACTAAGAGATATTGTACTAAATGTGCATAAACACTTGAAACAGGTAACATTTACAAACAATTTATTCGATATAGTCTAGTCTACCTATTCATTGTACATACTTTCAAATTGCTTTTTAGCTCACCTGAGCCAAAGGCTCAAGTGAGCTTTTCTGATCACAATTTGTCCGTTGTCTGTCGTTGTTGTTGTAGTCGTCATTGTCGTCGTCGTTGTTGTTGTAAACTTTCCACATCTTCATCTTCTTCTCAAGAACTACTGGGCCAATTTCAACCAAACTTGCCATAAAGTATCCTTAGGTGAAGGGGATTCAGGTTTGTTCAAATGATGGGCCACGCCCTTTTTCAAGGGGAGATAATTATGAATTAGAGAAAAATTAATGGCATTTTTAAAAAATCTTCTTCTCAAGAACCACTGGGCCAGGAAAGATGAAACTCATGTGGAATCATCACCAGGTAGTGTAGATTCAAACTTGTTCAAATCATGACCCCCGTGGGTAGGGTGGGGCCAAAATGGCCGATCAAAGTTTTACATAGGAATACATAGGAAAAATCTTTAAAAATCTTCTTCTCAAGAACCACTGGGTCAGGAAAGATGAAACTCATGTGGAATCATCACCAGGTAGTGTAGATTCAAGTTTGTTCAAATCATGACCCCCAGGGGTAGGGTGGGGCCAAAATGGCTGATCAAAGTTTTACATAGGAATATATAGGAAAAATCTTTAAAAATCTTCTTCTCAAGAACCACTGGGTCAGGAAAGATGAAACTCAGGAACACTTCTAGTATACCGGTCCCCATAAATATGGCGCTAAAATAGGTGCCGCCGAAGGCGGTTTACAATATATAGAGGATCGCGTGAGCGATCGACAAAATCGAAAAAGAAGCCACAAATTGCAAATTTGACTCCAAATTCGTGTTCCTTGTGAAAAATTGGGTTTAAAAAACTGGTTTTTAAACACAGTTTTTTAAATGAGAATTAAAAGATTTCGTAAAATAACGTACTTGTTTAGGAAGTAAAACTCCATCTTGCGTTGTTTAGGAATGTGGTCACATGATCAATTTTTGACGTAATCTCATAAATATTCATGAAATGCGTCACTTGTGTTTTGACGTAATGAAGAAATGCCCGATAAGACTCAAAGTGCAATGATATTAAAATTGCGAGATTTTTGTGAGAAATACAGGGATTTAACAAATGTTAGCTAATTACTAGTCATCGATGGATTGAATTGTGCATCATCATCGATTTGAAAGGAAAAATATTCTGAATATTTGGACATTAGGAGGTCAGGATATCGAGCTGCACTGCCTGCAGTTAACGGTAAGTCGCTTTTACAATAACTTGCCTAAACTCAGCACTGAAAATCGTCATGTTTCGACATTTGAGTTGATTTACCCGAACTTTCATTTATAAAACTTGGAATCCTGTTCTTTGTAAAGCAAAAATTTCATGAACTAAACCAAAGTGTAAGATATCGGCACGATTCGACAGGCTGATTCATGCAAGTTTTTGGTCACAAAAGGCACTCAAAGTAGTGCCTTTTGTAAGCAAAAATTACATAAATAAGCCCAAAGTCAGAAAGATTACAGAGTTGATTTATAAAACAACCAAAATTTTAAAAACTATATAACCTAACCCTAATCACTCGATCGGATGCGTTTTCTTGAAGCGAGTGGGAAATTGCGGTTTGTTTACATTCTGCATAGCAACGGCAAGGGAAATAACTGCTCATGCGCAATCGCGTGATTCTGGGGACCAGCATACTAGAAACTTCCCTGAAACTCATGTGGAATCATCACCAGGTAGTGTAGATTCAAGTTTGTTCAAATCATGACCCCGGGGGTAGGGTGGGGCCAAAATGGCCGATCAAAGTTTTACATAGGAATATATAGGAAAAATCTTTAAAAATCTTCTTCTCAAGAACCACTGGGCCAGGAAAGATGAAACTCATGTGGAATCATCACTAGGTAGTGTAGATTCAAGTTTGTTCAAATCATGACCCCCGGGGGTAGGGTGGGTCCAAAATGGCAGATAAAAATTTTACATAGGAATATATAGGGAAACCTTTTAAAATCCTCTTTTCAAGAACTTCAAATCCATGCTTAGTGATATTTATATGGAATCATCCCCAGGTAGTGTAGATTCATGTTTGTTCAAACCATGACCCCCTAGGAGGTTAAAATTCAAGCCCCCCCCCCCCCCCCCCCCCCCCCCAAACTCAGTAAACTTTCAGTTCGGATCTGATATGTGCTTTTTCCTAACAAATTGCTCAGGTGAGCAATGTGGCCCCTGGGCCTCTTGTTATTAAAATAACTGCATTTTGCAGCTGTACTTGTGAACAATCAGTGAACTACTAAGATAGTGAACCTACCCTGATCATACATTTATAATGCTGTTTATGAATTATATATTATTCTCATTTCTATTGAATATTATTAGTTACACAGTCAGTAAGTGACCTAGCTAATACGAAGTCATACAGGGTGTGAAATGGAAATCCTTATACCCTGTATGACTCCGTATTAGGTCACTAACTGACTATGTTACGAATTTATCCTGCTGAAGACCTTTTCAAATATTTAAAAAAATTATGTGCATATTATGAAAATAGCAAGTTTTAATCTGATAACAATCAACATAAAATATCGTAAAAAGAAATTTAACTTAACTACTACCTATGCAAACCGCTTCTAAGCCACCATTTTTATTTACAATAACAACACTTCAAACGGAATCGCATGCCCGATTTTCTTATTACTCCTTGACGGCAACGTAATACGGAAAATTTCAGGGCGTCATGTGATTAGCTTTTGTCCAATCAGTAATCTACAAATTTGTCTAAAGCGGGATAATCGGATAACCCCTCTTTATAATTTTAATGATTCTGATTTTAGAACAAGAAAGTAGTTGTAGATGATGAAAATGGTAGCTTAGCAAAAAGATCTGCATACCTCAAGATGATTCAGAAAAAGGTAATAAGAATTGAGTATTCATGTAGCACCTGTTTACTTGTTTATCAACATTGAGCAAAGTAAACAATTTAAAGTAGCAATTTGAATTAACTTCCAATAAGTATTCTATTCACTTTGATACTGCAATGACTCAATCACAGAAAAGATATAATTCAAGATTCATCAAGCCATTCTAGGGAAAGGTTACTGGCATTTCTGAATTTTTCAGCTACCCGAGAAGACTGTAGCTCTTGTGAGTGTATTCCCAAAATATGGTGAGGCCCAGGTGTTGTGGAACCAGGAAGTCTGTCTAAATGAGGAGGAGGCAGTGACAGTGAGCTACACAGAGATTTCCTCCTGGTTCGATCCGACAACCGGCCAAGTGGCTTACAATTCAAGCAAGTGCCTTATTTGTTTGTTAATATTTGCATGTCCTAAGCACACACAAATCTATTAGACAATAAGCCGATGTAAGATGTTAAATTTTAAGGGTTTTTTTGGTAATCATAAAAAATTAAATTTTTTTTTAACATTTTAATGGATTCATAGTGAATGAGTGAGTAAAATTATTTGTAACAGAAATCATGGAAATTCAGAAAATGAAACACAAATATTTCATGTATTCTTACATATCATGAAGCCATCTTGAAACAAACTTTAACACAATAACAAAGCCTTGCGACTGTTCAACTGAGCAATTTACACAACTATGTTCAGGAATGTGTGAACAGGGTGACCATAGTCTTATAATTATTATTTAAAATACATCACATAAAAATAAAACCATTTAATTTCATTTTTCAGTTTGTTGTATAAAGTGGCAAAATAAAGTTTTGGTCCATTGTAAGCTGTGAAACACTCTCAGAAAAGTCAATAGGATACTTTACATCTACACATTGTTTTCTCATTACAATTTAATTATTTTTTAGATGACAAACCGGATGAAGAGGAGGGGTATAAAGTATTTCATCAACAGTCACATCTGGAAACCTTTTCTGCATACAAGGTATCCAGAAATTTATAGGCCAAGCTTAATGGGGAGGTCAACATTATCATGATTATCGCTACATCGCCAATAATTTCAACTAATTACCGCTACATTATTCAAATTTTCGACCGATCATTACCGCTACATTTTCTTGAACAAAAAAAACTCATTACCACTACATATTGAATCAGCCGAAAACAATTCATTACCGCTACATATTGAACTAGCCAGGTATGGTACGGAATATTAGTTCCAATCAACAGAATTTACTCCATATGTAGAGAAGTACAATTTAGATTTGAATTCTAAACAGAAGAATGTGAAGACTGCATGTGAGTTTTATCTATGGACAGTGCTTGATTTAATTTTAAAAATTTTAAAAGTGTTTTATGAAGTAGAATAAATTTCAAATGAAAAAGTCCTACTTTCACCTCCCCGTGGTGAGCAGGGGGAAACAGGACTTATACTTGTATATGTTGTACTTTAAATCAATCTGTACACGCATAAGTTGATGGCAAACGAAAGAGGCATTGTAGCGGTAATGTATACTTTTATATGTAGCGGTAATGTAAGGTTTTTTGTAGCGGTAATGAAAATTTCAAAAATGTAGTGGTACTGATACCCACCCGCTCAAGGAACCTCTATAAAAACTAAAGAAAAATGTTTGTTGACATAGGGAAAATTAACAATATACATGTATATTGTATAAAGGCATAAATTGTGAGGTAATCATTGTAATTTTCACTATAGGGTACAAGACATTTTTCCATAGAAAAATGTTCAAAGACAGTGGAGTACTGATGAACAGAAATCAATACTTTGTATTGTTAAATTATCTCCCTTATTTCAGTTTGATATCCCAGGTCTGTTCATACAGATGGAGGCCATATATCACAAATCTGATGACTCGCTGAATCTGAAGGACGGGGTCAAACAGATCTGTGTCCACTGGAACGAACAGAATCCTGTAGGAAGGGTCATCTTCATTCTGTATGGTAGGTTAACCTTTGTTTAGGTTAGCAAGAAATTTGATAATGACAAATACAATAAGCATGTTGCTAACTTTTTTGATTATCAAAAACAAATACTTATGTATACTTTCTTGCAGAAATATTTAATACGCAAAAAATGTAACTGTATAAATCTGTAGTACAAATTTCAAATTTTAAGTTCAGTGTATTACTTTAAGGTAACAAGGAACCTATAGAAGAAGGTCTACATATGCTGACAAGGTTAGCAAAACAGGTTAGAACAAAAATTCTTTTCTTTTAAAATCTATGCATTTCTTAGAGTTGTTCCTTTGCACATTACATTCTGTTTGAGCTGTCCTTTGCTCTATTTTGGCTGTTTTCCTTAATGCTAATTAGTTGAAAATAAATAGTACAAATTGTATCTTTAACTGTATACATGCATGTATTTTATGTCTGCACTTCTTTGAATTGACTTTGCGCATGAACCAAACAACTTTGAAAAAGTTGAATATTCAATTCAATGAAGAAGAAAAAGAATAAGGTCATTGAAATGAGTTGCTACTGAATTATTTTGAGAATTTCTGAAGTCTATTCTTCTACCAAAGGAAGGCTTAATTGAATACTTACAGTGATCTGAAAATTGTAACCATTTATGACATGTAGGGAAGTTTTTATATTGTAGCTGGATTTTCCCATTTATCTGTTCCATGTTGTTGATCCAACCGAAGCAGGGACCTTCTGTGAACCGCCTAATCCAGGAATTCTGGCTTTCTTACAAAAGAGACACCATTTATTTCTACACAGCACTGTAAGTAAGTCTATGTGTATAATTGATAGGGTCCATCGAAATGTGTACAACTATTTTTTACACACATTAAAAGTCCTTAAATTCTGCTTTAAATTTTGAACACTTTTGCATACGTTTTCTTGATTTCATTTTAATTTTTCTAGAAAACAGTTTATATATATAGCCACCAGGATCACATGACCTTGGCTAGGACTGCTGGTGTGAATTGTGTCAAGGTCAGTGTACTCAGGAAGTAAATATTACAGCTATTTAAAGTGTTAAGTAGATTTACTTAAAGTGAACATTATGTAAGCACTTTAGATTCACTCTTGAAGTAAACATTCAGCTAATAGCAGAATCATTTCAGATCAGCATTGGAATTGCAATGAAAACTATTTTAGCTATTAAGCATATTCTGCATTTCCATATTTTATATTGCATATTGTAGACTAGGATCATATATGAATTTAAAGACAATTACCACTAGATGATATTTATGAAAAATGGGAAATGATACAAATCTCATGGATTTTAACATTTTAGCCTTGTGTTTTTTCTTTGTAGATAACACAACTTCTACAGAATCCAGCTCTGGTGAGTGACAAAAAATATACATAGTAGATATTTACAATACTTGTGGTATAGCACTTCTCCCATATCTTAACTTTATAGTTGAATGATTTTGATTGAGTTCACCATAAGAATTATTTTAGGTTATTGGTAGTCACGTGATTACTCGGTCCACCATCCCAGAATACCTCAGGACAATGGAGATTTTACCTAAGGACAAGGAAACACTGGAGAGACCTAACCTTCCCTGTGTTACAGAGGAGGAGAATTTCCAGGACAGCCACATCAAGTGTGAACTCCCATATGGGAGGCAGGAGTTTATCTTAGCCAAAGATTTCAACACTATCATGGGGTAAAATATTAAAGTTACTTTCTTTAAAAGTTACATAAGAAGATTAAAACAGAAATGTTTATGAATATAGTTTAGTACCTGACTTTTGTAAATTTGAAGTTATCAAGAGCTGTACCAGAGCTGTGTATTGAGACTTAAACAACCAGAGAGTGTCTACACACAAGACGAGGAGAAAGACCCAGAATGTAACACTTCACTGAATACCTCACTGAATGAATCATCCAGAAAACTGCCCTCCTGGATGTTGGGAAAAGAAACACCCCCAGGGAAAAGGACCCTACACACCAAAACTATTCTACAGCGGAATGAGAGTTCGAGTTCAATGGAGGGGCAAGGGAGGTAAGGGTACTAGGTGTGCTGGCTGAACAAAGAATCCAGATAATCATTTAGTTCAATTTTATTACTTCACCTCTACGAAGTCAAGATGAGCTTATGCTATACCTCTGGCGTCAGTGTTGGCGTAAGCGTCAGCGTCCTGGTTAAAGTTTTAGAAGCAGGTCCATTCCTGAGTAACTATAAGCCCTACCTGGATCAAACTTGCATGGATGATGCATCTAGGGATGGACACTACCAGACTTGCTTTGGATGCTGGATCTGACCTACATTTTCCAAATGAGTGACCAGGGTAAAGTTTTTGGAGCAGGTCCATTCCCATTGAACTATAAGACCCATTTTAACAGAACTTGCATGAAAATTGTTGTCAAGATACACACTAACCATAAAGAAAATTTTATTTGAGAGTTGCACTACTTATACTGATAACATTCACCGAGGTAAGCTTTGTAATCTTTGATTACCTATGTTTAAAGTTCAAGTAATTTACATGTATGAATGAAGATATACAGAGCGAGAGCTTGCATGTCAGGTCATTTATATAGAATCCACCATCAGTAGATACCATATTTAATAAAATTTGTTGTCTACATGAGTCAGTATGCACAGTAATCAGACTCCAGAGATAAAAAATCAGAAGGGAAACATATCATTTTATGTTGTTGATTGTATTTTTTGGAATTCCAGACAAACAATATATATAATGACAGAAGAGGAGCTGTTAGAAATTGCTAAAGATGTTTTAAAGCAGGTATATTTATGACACTGAACTCTTGACACAAATGAAACCCTTGCTATAAATATTGATAATTTGTGACTTATGTGAATTTAGGATGAGTTACTTTTTGTTAGCTGCCAAATTGGATGTCAACATGCCAATATTTTTCCATTTTTCAACCACTATATACTTGTCATTCCAGGCATTGAGGTGTAATTAACAATATTTTATGAATATATATTTGTTGAAATATCCTTTAATTGATAAGTCTAACATTGTAAAGATTTGTTTTATACATGCTAGACTTGTTTACAACTGTTTTTATAGAGGAAAGTTCACCATTTTGACCTCCAAAATGGTGACCAACTTGGAAAATATGTGATACTGTAGAAGTACATTTTTCCGCATGGTATTTATTAACACTATGTACACGGTAACAAATTTTCCGTGGAAATTTGTCCAAGCGTACTTAATATAAATGTAAGGCATATAGTGACATTCTAAGAAATCAGCGTAATTTTCTACCCGTGGATTAAACAGAAATTGAGATTCCGCGGAATTATGACCCCGTGGAAAAAAGTACGTTTACAGTATTAAAACTAGCTACATGTATAGGATTTTTTTTTTACTATATACAGGCAGGCAGAACAGATGTGTTGAGGGAAGCTGATGAGAATTCTGTTAATGATGTTTTATCCAAGAAGACTGAAATGAATCAGAAGGAAAAATCAAAAATGTCATTAAATAGTCATAACTCTGGGGAGAAATCAAGAATGACACCAAACAGTCATAACTCCAGAGGGAAATCAACAGAAGTGGGTGTAATTGATACTGTGGAGGGGATAAACAGTGATAAGCTGGGAACAGACAGACAGACGGCCGACAGGAAGTGTGCTGTACTGAACGATCTAATGGCTGAGACGGGAGTCAGGAAAGCAAGTCCCCGCAAAACCAGGAAAAGGTTAACAGGAAAAACATCTTCTCAAATGTTACCTTACTATCAGTTTTATAAATTGTTTAACCTTTATACTGTAAAATCACATATTTTTGATGGGTCAAATTTTCGGGGTTTGAGGAAAATATATTGATTCATGGGGATTTGATTTCATGGTTGAAGAATTGTTCATTAGTAATATATGTGAAAAATTGCATTTCATGGTGGACATACATTCGAGGGTCTAGTTATACCTTGAAAATAATGAAAATGAAACCCCCATTGTAGCAACCACTATTGAAATAATGACCACTAATGAAATAATTATATCACTAGTGGTTGAAAGTGCATTTCAACAGCAAACATAGTTAGTAACCACTATTGAAATACGACCACTATTGAAATAATTATATCAATAGTGGTTGAGAATGCATTTCAATAACAAACATAGGTAAAAACCACTATTGAAATACGACCACCATTGAAATAATTATTTCAATAGTGGTTGAGAGTGCATTTCAATATAATAAGCATAGGTTTCAACCACTATTGAAATACGAGCACTACTGAAATGATAATTTAATAGTGGGTGAGAATGCATTTCAATATGGTAACTATAGGTTTCAACCACTATTGAAATACTACCATATTGGAAGAAAAGTTTCACAGCGTCAGCAACTTTTGAAATAATTATTTCAATAAATATTGGATCCATTGTTCAATGCACTATTGAAATCAATAATTTAATCCATATTGAAATCTTTATTTCAAAAGTGAACATCATTTCAATAGTGGTTGCAATCTATGTTTGTTATTGAAATGAATCTCACCCACTATTGAAATAATTATTTCAATAGTGGGCGTATTTCAATAGTGGTTATTACCTATGTTTGTTATTGAAATGCACCCTCAACCACTATTGATATAATTATTTCAATAGTGGTTGCAACGCCCCATGAAAATTAGAGATTTCAAAGTATGTCTTTTTCCTTAACTTGTAGATTTCAGCCAAAAAATGAAGAATGTGAATCCAGCAAACAAAAAGCTCGAGTTTTACCTGATGCTAGTGAAGACAGAATCACTGCACAAAAAGTTCTGGATTTTCCAGATGAGAAATTACCTCAACCCAAATCAATGGAACTAAAGATAGGTGATTCAACTGGATTTGAATCCATACATTCCTTTAAAACTGACAAAGAGTTGACAGAAACAAAGTCTTATAAGAAGAGTGGTTCTAGAGGTGTTTTTCCAGAATCTCAGGAACCAGGTCCATCTCTGGAGTTTACAAGAACTCACTTGAAATCAAATCAAGATCAGGCTAAAGCCTCAAACACGGCACACAGAGAGACTGTAAATCGAGCTAAAAACACTAACACAACAAGTACAGAGACAGTAAAACAAAAACACTCTAATGCAGCACGAACAGAGACCGTAAAATCACAAGTCAGAGGAAAACGGGGGACTGAATCAAATGACAGAGATACTGACAGAGGTTCACCTAAACTTAAAAAAACGGAGCCCCCTAATAAACCGGACTTATCTATTTTGGATGAAATCTTTTTCTGAATAAAAAGTAAACTTGAAATGATTTTTGAGTTTGGTCCTGTCATGAGTTCTTTTTAGATTTTGCAGGGTTGAGAAGGAAAACAATATCAAACAGAAATAACAAATAAGTTTATTAACACAAATAAAAAAAAAAATTATATTCAATAACACTCTTTCACTCTCACCCAGCAGCTCACACACCGGAAATGAAATAGATATGAACTGTTAACTCAGTATTTACCAAATCTGATACGTTACATAATAACGTTAAATATTGTACACGCAACAATGTTGATTCAATTAGTATCAAATCGTAAATCAAATAATAATTCACCGAATTTTGTCTTTAAAAATTGATATTTAGAAAAAGCTCAATTGACTTCTAAAAGGATAAAATATATATTCAAAACTTAAACTTTTTTTTGATATTTGCTACTGAAAGTTACTCAAAGTTCACAAAATTCACAAACTGAGGTCAGCGACACGTGTCCTAAAAATGCACCAATGCGCTCTCGCCATACAAGTACGTCTACGTCACACCAAGTTCCGTGGTCCACCAATAGTAGTTCCTAACTCGCAGAGCCCCGGGTCTTAGCCTCTCGCTCCGGTTATCCTACCACGCCCTTAACAGTGTCGACATTGGATATGACGCACGTGGCTCTCCCTATAGCACTTGTCAATAAGCCTCAAACCTCGTCAACCGACCCTCAGTACGCCCATAGACCAATGACTCGTCTCCAAGCCTCTTACGCACTGAAATTAATTTATATTTACAAAAACCTAACCTAAAATACAACTAAAACCGGAAAATTATAACTGCAAACCAACTATAAACATTACTCGAACACTCTTACCGGCTAGAACTGCAAAAACACGCTGCAATAATCCTCCTGGCAAATTATATGGCTACCCGTTAACATTCGGTGCTATATCTCACCGAAAATATTCGCCATTTGTATATGTCATGCCGGGGAAACTGCAAATGCGGCTGGTCACACTACCAGACACCAGACTAGCTCTCCACAAAGAACAAAACCGGTCCCCTTATATACAAGTGACCAAACAGTCTCAGAAGTATGGAACCCCGTTTGAACAAAATTTAAATAATATATACAGAAAATAAAACAACCTCTTTACAGGTCCTTTTGAGATAATGAGGTTTGACTGTTTCAAATACCTGTACTAGTAATTTACCTGAAAAGATGTTTGTTAATTATGAACTTTCGGTGAAATGACATGTAAAGTGTCAATAAAATCCAAATTTATCAATACAGAGAGGAAAAGTCATTTTGCTCAACAATTTGGAATGTAAGAAATGGTTTGGAAATCATTTGGTGCTTTTTAACTCTACTAATGGTAAGAGACCAGAAGAGCTTATGCAATAGTAATGTGTCCATCCGTCTAGCTGTCTATCTGTAATCAATTTTTCAAAATGCTACTTTTCCTACAGTTTTGGTCTGATTTTAATACTCGGTACATATAACTTGGCACACAAGCAGGCTACACTAAGATACATAACTTAGTGCATCAGTTTTTTTTATTTCGATGAATGGCGTTGCCATGGTTACTAAAAATAGAAATTTCTGTGAGATTCCTTTAAAACTCTACTCCTTCTACAATTTTGGTCTGATTTCAATATAATTTGGCACACAAGTAGACTACACTAATTTCTATCTTAAATGACCATTTCAACACTGTTCATCGAAGTAAAAACCGATGCACTACTCGTAATTACCGGCCGAAATGACCATGTACTTCGCGTACATGTATGTAGCCCTATCGTTGTCTATTCTCAAATTTTCAAATAAAACCTGGAGATTATTGAAAATTTATTCACTGTTTCTTGAATTCACGGATTTATTATCACCGTGAATATAGCGAATATTAACACCGCGAGTTATTTTCCCCCTATACAGTATATTATGTATCTGTCTACTTGTGTGCCAAGTTATATTGAAATCAGACCAAAACTTTAGAAGGAGTAGTGTTTTAAAAGAAATTTTAGTAACATTAGCAACATCGTTCATCGGAATCGAAAACCAATGCAGTAAATTATATATCTTTCTGTGAAATTCCTTGAAAACGCAACTCCTCCTACGTTCTCTTAGAGAGGTTGTTTCAGAATCTACCTTTGGGAACGCAATGACACTTGCATCAAATCAAACTTTAAGGAGGTAACATTTCATATCTTTGAAAAAATGTTCTGCTAAGTAAATCCGTCGATAGTTACTTTTTATTCACTATAAAAGATTTTATGTGGGGGCATAAATGCATAAAATTAATTGTATCTGTTTCTTTTGTGTAATACTTGAATAAAGATCCTTAATATTAAATCTGTGAAAGTTCGCGCTATAGAACGCGTGTTGTTCACATTGTTCAGATAAACCTGATGGACTACGGGTGGGGATCCACTGTAGAAGTGAAAATTGACATAGTTTACCGATTTTACAAGACAACCCTGATCATTTATTTTAACAGTGCATTTTTTTTAGCTTTTATCTTTTGAAACCCGGTTCTAAACCTTCGGAGAACAAGATGTGTTTGTGAAACACTGATGCCCCCGTATGGCAACATAGCAAAGATTAAACTTTTCTTAAATGCAAATTTAATGGTACCAAAAGTAGGGTATTCTCACTGGAAAACAATTGTGAAATTTGAAAGTAGGCCAAAGTTAAAGTTTTTTCAATCAGTGCAAAAGGTCAAGGTCAAAGGGTCAAGGTAATTGGTATCCAGTGAAAGATCTTGCCACATAGAATACTTATGTAGAGCATAGAAGCCTTAGCCCTAACCGTTCAGAAGTTATGATCAATGTTAACTTTTTTTTTGAAGTAGGTCAAACTCTAAGGTCAAGGTCAAAGGGTCAAATTTCTTGTTAGCAAATGAAAGGTCTTGTCACAAGGATTAAATATGTAAAGTATGAGAGCACTAGCCTTAACCCTTTAAAATTTATGGTCAAGGTTTGCTTTTTTAAAGTAGGTCAAACTCAAAGGTCAAGGTCAAAGGGTAAAAGTGCTTGATATCCAATGAAGGGTCTTCTCACAAGAATTACATATATAAAGTATGAAAGCCCTATATCTTACCGTTCAAAAGTTATGGCCAGAAATCTACAAGGTCAAAGTCAAAGGGTCAAGATTGTTGGTATCCAATGAAAGGTCTTTCAACAAATATTACATATGTGAAGTATAAATGTCCTGGTATCTACTGTTCAAAAGATATGGCCAAAGTAAAAGTTTAAAATTTTCATGTAAAAGTGGGTCAAACTCCAAGGTCAAAAGGTCAAATTTGGTGGTACCCAAAGAAAGGTCTTGTCACAAGATATACACATATGAAATATGAAAGTCATAGCTCAACTAAATCAAAAGTTATGGGCAAGGTTAAAGTTTTTGCGGACAAACAGAAAGACAGAGAGACGGACGGACACGACAAAAACTATATACCCCCGAAACTTCGTTTACGGGGGCGTAAAAATTAAAAAGTATTAAAATCCGTGGTGAAAAAATGATATTGAGGAGAAAACCGTAGCAAAAAGGGTGTTAGACCTTTGAGAATCTTGTTCACGCGTGTCAATCTAGCAGACAGTTTTTTACAGTCTCTTTGATTATAAGGATTGACATTTTTCAAGCGTGAAACGGTCGTCTGGCTCTGACCTATATATTCCAGATTAGTATTTATAAGCCCTGCTTTAATCAAACTAGCATCCTTTTGTGTCCTTTCTATTCAGAATAGAATGGACACGAAACCCGTGCCGTGGCTTGCGACGATGATCAAACTAGCATAAATGAGATTATTCTTGGGGTTCGAACTAGCTGCAGAACTGTAGCTCTCTGCTTGAGAAAGTTCGGACAGATTAAGCAGAGACTCTCGGCTTTATCTGTCCGAATTTTCTCAGGAGAGAGCTACAGTTCTGCAGCTAGGTATACACTGTTGTTGGTGTCTTTTCCATATTTTTATTAACCGAAATTTGTAGTTTTAAGCATTCTTTGAGTATTATCTTTCAAAAAATGGATGGAAGACCCTCTCATATGAAAAAATTATTGTTTAAAATAAAACTGTGTCAGCTTTTTAGCTCACCTGAGCCGAAGGCTCAAGTGAGCTTTTCTGATAAAAATTTGTCCCTTGTCTGTCGTTGTTGGTGTCGTTGTCGTCGTCGTTGTTGTTGTTGTCGTTGTAAACTTTTCACATTTACATCTTCTTCTCAAGAACCACTAGGCCAATTTCAACCAAACTTGCTACAAAGTATCCTTGGGTAAAGGGGATTCAAGTTTGTTCAACTGAAGGGCCACGCCCTTTTCCAAGAGGAGATAATTATGAATTAGAGAAAAATTAATGACATTTTAAAAAAATCTTCTCAAGAACCACTGACCCAGGAAAGATGAACCTCATGTGGAATCATCCTCAGGTAGTGTAGATTCAAGTTTGTTCAAATCATGACCCCCGGGGGTAGGGGGGGGGCAAAATGGCCGATCAAAGTTTTACATAGGAATATATAGGAAAAATCTTTAAAAATCTTCTTCTCAAGATCCATAGGAACAGGAAAGATGAAACTCATTTGGAATCATCCTCAGGTAGTGTACATTCAAATTTGTTCAAATCATGACCCCCGGGGCTATAATGGCCGTTAAAATTTTTACATAGGAATATATTGTTATGGGTCAGAATAACCCTAAATGCCAGCAAAGATCAATAACACAATTTAAACTTAACAATAATTTATTTACAGTAATATATAATAAGTATATGAAACATAAAGTACAAACTTAGCAAGAATCTAAAAATACATACATCAGAGTGTCCGTTGCTGCACACAATGTCCCAGTGAAAATATATCCCATTTATATCTCAATAGTGCTTACACGACAAAGTATTGTCCATGCATCGAATTGACAGGGTATTTATATATATATAGTATCATAAATCTAGAATATTCTAGAAATTATTAAAACATGATATTACTGGAACAATCTGGACATACACAAAATTTAAGAATGTTCTAGAAAAAATGACCAAACATATTGACCACTCTGGAATGCTCAAGAAACTTAATGTTACTAATAATATACAAGATGAAACAATACACATCTCACAACACCTCCCCCCTTAAAAAGTTTGAATGTCAATGAAAACTTATATTATTAAAACTTAGGTACATTAATACAAAATCTAGTATGTTTACGATACTCTTGACAAGGCATCTGCTATAACATTGTCTTTGCCTTTGATATGTTTAATTGTTATGTTGTATTCTTGTAACAACAAACTCCATCTAGTCAGTCTTTGATTCTTGTTTGACAATTTATGCAAAAATGTCAGGGGGTTGTGATCCGTATATACAAGAATTGGATGCAAAGTAACATTCAGATAAACATCAAAATGCTGTAAGGCTAACAACAAAGCAAGGCATTCCTTTTCAATGGTGGAATACTTTTGTTGACATTTTGTAAGTTTCTTTGAAAAATAAGAAACAACTCTATCTACCTTATCACTATGTTCTTGAAACAAAGCTGCCCCGATTCCAACATCACTAGCGTCAACAGTAAGCTTAAATTGCTTAGAAAAATCTGGAGTTGACAGAACTGGGTTGCTCATAAGGACAGATTTGATTTTATGAAAGGATTTTTCACAGTCTTTTGTCCATTCAAAGTTAACCCTCTTCTGCAAAAGATTTGTAAGCGGACTAACTACTGAGGAAAAATTTGGACAAAATTTTCTGTAAAACCCAGCCATGCCCAAAAACCTCATTAATTCTTTCTTGTTTGTAGGAATCGGGAACTTTGCAATAGCTTCCACTTTAGCCATTATGGGTGTAACATAACCTTGACCTACTTTATGACCTAAATACTCTACATAAGCATGACAAAATTCGCTCTTCTCAAGGTTCACAGTTAAGTTTGCTTTAGCTAAAATGTCAAATAAAGCACGCATGATTCGGATATGTTCGTCCCATGTGTTGCTGTATATGATGACATCATCAATGTAGGCCTCGCAACCCTCGAGGTTTTGAAGAAGGGAGTGAATCATCCTTTGGAATGTAGCCGGTGCGTTTTTCATGCCAAAAGGCATTACTTTATACTGGTAAAGTCCATCTGGTGTAGCAAAAGCAGATATTTCTTTTGCTCTTTCTGTTAACGGTACTTGCCAGTAGCCTTTCAACAGGTCAAATTTACTGACAAATTTCGCGTTTCCAATGTTGTCAATACAGTCATCGATTCTAGGTATTGGATATGAATCGGTTTTGGTAACAGAATTCACCTTTCTAAAGTCTGTACATAATCGGTACGAACCGTCCTGTTTTGGTACAAGAATACACGGTGAGCTCCAATCACTTTTACTAGGTTCAACAATGTCATTGTCCAACATGTACTGCACTTCCCTTCTTAGGTACTGCAATTTTATTGGATTAAGACGGTACGGATGTTGTTTGATAGGCAGAGCGTCACCCACTATGACATCATGATAAGTTGCATTAGTTTTCTTTGGAACATCCGAAAAGATTTGATGATACTCACTCGTCAAGTTTTTAACTTGTTCTTTTTGGTGAATGTTCAAATGTCCAAGTTTAGCATCCAAATTAGCCAAAACTTCTGAGTTTTTCAAACGGACACTCTGATTACAATCTTTCTCATTCATTTCTACACTCGTACCACTTTCAATACAATTTTGAACAGTCTTAGCATTGGCTAAAGTGGAAACTGGTTTTACAGAATTTCGGTCACACCTTTCAAAATACTCTTTTAACATGTTAATGTGACAAACCCGTTTCTCTTTACGTCGACCTGCTGTCTTAACTACATAGTTTACATCACTGATCTTGCTTTCAATTTCATAAGGGCCATAAAATCTGGCCTGTAAAGGATGACCAGGAATAGGTAAAAATACAAGAACCTTATCACCTGGCTTAAACACCCTATTTCTGGCATCTTTGTCATACCACATTTTCATTTTCATCTGAGAACTCTTCAAATTTTCTTGTGCTAATTTACAAGCATTGTAAAGTTTTTCTTTGAAATCAGACACATAATCTAAAAGATTAAGATCACTAGTCTCAGTCAGCCACTTTTCCTTCAACAATTTCAAAGGACCTCTAACTGTATGTCCGAACACCAATTCAAAAGGACTGAACCCAAGAGACTCCTGGACTGCTTCTCGTGCAGCAAATAGCACAAGATGAACCCCTTCATCCCATTCTTTTTCATACTGGTAACAATAGGTCTTCAGCATTGTTTTTAGGGTTTGATGAAAACGTTCTAGCGCTCCCTGGGACTCAGGATGATAAGCAGTTGATCTATACTGCCTAATACCCAACTCATGCATGACTTGCTGGAACAACCCCGACATAAAATTTGAGCCTTGATCCGACTGAATTGCCTTGGGTGCTCCTACAAAACTGAAAAACTTGGTTAGGGCCTTAACTATGCTCTTTGCCTTTATATTCCTAAGAGGTATGGCTTCAGGAAACCGAGTGGATGTACACATAATGGTAAGTAAATACTGGTTTCCAGATCTTGTCCTAGGCAAAGGTCCTACACAATCCACCAACACTCGACTAAACGGTTCTTCAAAAGCTGGAATGGGTTGGAGAGGAGCAGATGGTATCTTCTGATTTGGTTTACCTACCATCTGACAGACATGGCATGACTTGCAAAACTTCGAAACATCCTTTCTTAGCTTAGGCCAATAAAAATGACTCAAAATCCTATTATAAGTCTTATTGATACCTAAATGACCAGCCATAGGTGTATCGTGAGCTAAACTCATGACATCTCGACGATAAGCAGCTGGGACCACTATCTGGTGAACAACACGCCACACTTCATCTGGAGAAGCGTCAGGTGGTCGCCATTTTCGCATAAGGATGCCATCTTTCATATAGAAGCATTCTCCAACTTTAGTAGCCTCTTCTGGTGGAAGTGCCCTCTTACTAAGTTGAATGATATCTGGGTCTTTATGTTGTTCAGAGAGTAAACGTTCTCGGCTGAGGATGTCCTTGCCTTGGCTAACTAGTGGATGCAACTCATCATCCTCACCACCAAATTTTGGTAAAAGTTCTTTCTTCTCTTGCTTCTTCATACTGTGTGGTTCCATGCTTGTTTGAGTGCCATCAAGGTCAGATAAGAAAGTGTCCTTCAAATCAATATCAATAGAGGAATTCGTTTCGTCAAAGGCTTGAGTATGGTCTGCCTCCATTTCTCGTCTTCTGGCCATCGCTCTAGTAACAGCACAGGCTGGATAAATGTCATCATCTTCATCATCGCACATGACATCTGGAGTGATTTTCTCACAAACTATAGGATCTGGTACAACTTTTCCACCAGCTAAATCGTTGCCTAGCAACAAAGAAATGCCTGGAACGGGAAGAGTAGGTCGAACACCTACGATAACAGGTCCAGTAACTAAATCTGACTTCAAACTAATTCTATGTAGGGGAACATCAATGACGCCTAGCTCCACACCCTGTAATAAAACTGACCCACCAGTAGAAGTCTGCTCAGACAAAGGAATCACGCCCTCTAACAATAACGTCTGTGCAGCACCAGTATCTCTCAAAATCTGGACAGGTTTTATTTCGCTAGAGTCACCGAGTGAAACAAATCCCTGAGACATAAAGGGCTTATAATCCTCCATAGAATCAATAGCACTGGACTGTGAACCCTGGACATCAGGAGTGTCAGAACAAATTGAAACTAAGGCTTCTCTATCACCTCTAACTGCCGCACAAGCATGTGGTTGAGTTTTATCAAAATCATTTTTTCTCTTAAGTTTAAAGCATTCACTGATGAGATGACCCTTTTTCTTACAATAACTACAAGTAGGAAGCGACCCTAGTCCAGATGATCCTTCAACACGTCCTGGACCGGACTTAAAACCAGCTTGTGATGGAGACTGGGAACTTGTGAAAGACTGAGACCCTGAACCACTCTTTTTATATGTGTCTGAATTGGTAGAATTACTGCTAGTCTGAGATCTCGATACAAAATTCTTTTTATGAGACAGAGCGTAAGTATCAGATATGACTGCTGCCTCTTCAACAGTTTTCACATTCTTATCTTCTAAATGTGTTTTCAAATCTTGAGGAACACATTCCTTAAACTCTTCTACCAGGATGACTTGGCGCAAATTAGCAAAAGTTTTATCAAGTTTCTTAGATCTAAACCAATGATCGAATAAATCTTCTTTCTCTCGTGAAAATTCAACAAATGTTTGGTTATCAAACTTCCTATACTTTCTGAATTTTTGTCTATATGCTTCAGGTACTAATTCATATGCTTTTAATATTGCTGCTTTGACCTTCTCATAGTCTGAACTTTCAGCTACCCCTAGTGCAGAGTATACCTCTGCTGCTTTGCCAACCAGTACACTTTGTAACATTGTTGACCAAACATTTTGTGGCCATTTAAGATTTTCTGCGACTTTTTCGAATTGGGGAAAATACTTGTCTACAGATTTTTCTTGAAATTTTGGAACTAATCTAATATTTTTTGCTGCGTCAAATTCATTCTTGACAAATGACGGTTCTGGTTGGTGCTGTAATCTTAATTTCTCTAACTCAAAGTGCTCTTGTCTTTCTAATTTGTCTAATTCAAATTTTCGTTCACGCTCTCGTTCTTCTCTTTCTCTTTCTCTGTCTCTTTCTCGCTCTTCTCTTTCTAATTTTTCTCTTTCAAATCGCATTTTCTCTAACTCTAGTTGAAACTGATAGTCTGCCATTTTATAAGAGCCTAACTCTGATCTTACTGTATATTCTGAAAGATCGTATTTTTCAAAGATGTTTTCTTCTACTAGTTTGTTTGCAACCTTAATTCTAATGTCTTGCTTTCTCTGAGAGGATTTAACATCTAACCCAAAATGCAAACCTAATGCGATCAAGTCATCCTTTTTTAACGTATCAAAAACCTGAACACTTGGTGAACTAAGAAAGTCTGTGACCGAAAACACCATGTTGATTTCTGCTGGCTTATAATCAAATTTAACAATTTAATTAACAAAATTCTGACAACGAACTGCAAAAGTGCAAGAAATTCTTGATCCCGGACGAGCCCCAATTCTGTTATGGGTCAGAATAACCCTAAATGCCAGCAAAGATCAATAACACAATTTAAACTTAACAATAATTTATTTACAGTAATATATAATAAGTATATGAAACATAAAGTACAAACTTAGCAAGAATCTAAAAATACATACATCAGAGTGTCCGTTGCTGCACACAATGTCCCAGTGAAAATGTATCCCAGTTATATCTCAACGGTGCTTATACGACAAAGTATTGTCCATGCATCGAATTGACAGGGTATTTATATAGTATCATAAATCTAGAATATTCTAGAAATTATTAAAACATGATATTACTGGAACAATCTGGACATACACAAAATTTAAGAATGTTCTAGAAAAAATGACCAAACATATTGACCACTCTGGAATGCTCAAGAAACTTAATGTTACTAATAATATACAAGATGAAACAATACACATCTCACAACAATATAGAAAAAATCTCTAAAAATCTTCTCATCAAGAACCACTGAGCCTGGAAAGATGAAACTCATATGGAAGCATCCTTTGATAGTGTAAATTCCCTGGGGTAGGGTGGGGCCAGTAAGGCCGATCAAAGTTTTACACAGGAATAGGAAAACTCTTTAAAAATCTTCTTCTCAAGAATCATTGAGACAGGAAAGATGAAACTCATGTGAAATTATCCTCAGGTAGTGTAGATACGAGTTTGTTCAAATCATGACCCCCGGGGCTAGGGTGGGGCCAAAATGGTCGACCAAAGTTTTACATAGGAATATATAGGTAACCCGTTTAAATCTTCTTTTCAAGTACTTCAAAGCCATGATTGGTAAAATTTATTAATGAATTTTCAGCAATTAATATCTCTTCAAAAGTCTATACTGCTCATTTTTGTCTATACATATCTGATGGCGCTATAATCCTACATTAATAAAATCTTGTAAAATATTCAGTAGGAAAGGTACTTAATGTACTTAATTACGGTATATGTCCTTAAAATGAATATTTAATCCTTGACCCCATTGTACAGCGGGTCATAGAACGGGATTGAGATGGTCCTATCGGAAGAAGTATGGACAATCAGCAAATATTGTATCTGATATTTGAAGAGGAGTGTCTAAAAGTTAATAAATACATACAGGAATCTCTATCCTCTTGGAAATCTATTTCATTAACGGTAGAACGTGTTCGATTAAATATTTTAACAGCTGAAGGCCTGTTAAGTGTGAAGATTGTCAACTGGTTACTGTGTCAGAGCGCCCCTGATGGCCAATTCTTAATGCGTCTCTTGCGTGTTCTACATAAACTGTCGTCTAACTCTAACAGAACCATCTATGATCATTAGACTTTGCTTGCCATTAACTGTTAAAAATAACACCTTAAAGTGAGGTATCATCAATTTTGCATATTATCCATTTTCCATGCAAGTAAAAATTTAGGAAATTTACCGATGTGCATTAAACGCTCGGCGTGTACAAGGTAAACCAATTTCCGATCAAATTCTTATTTTTTCTGTTCCTGATGATCGACTGCTGTTTAAATTGATTTTCGGAGACTAGGCAATCAAACATATTTCCAGGGTGTGCAGAGATAAACAGTAAAAAAAAAACAAAGCAATTAAAGAGCACTGGCTTTGAGAACATTTTATTATTGGCAACAATAATTTCCAATACTTTGTAAAGTACATTGAAACGATAAAGTAAATGGAACGTGGGATACCTTCATAATATAATTCTGACACAGGGGTTAATTTATAAATAACATACTACAAACATTAAAGGTCAACTTGACAAAGGTTATAGGTTAAATGATTACAGTTTTATGTCATGGTGAACGGTAGGAATGCCTATCGAAAATCACAGATTTGAAACATAATTGACAACCCAACAACTGAAGCAACCAATAACATTAAGTCTAACAATAATAACAGCCAATCACATGGTATTACATATCACGTGATTCAGTAGACATGTTGGTTTGAAGGCCAAGCTGAAAAAGTCACCCGCCATCTTTTATTTCTTTGAGCATTACTGCTCTTCAAAATCTAAATGAAGTCCATCATCATTATCTGAACACCCAAAGAAAAATATCAGGACAATTCCTTGTTATAATGATTTAACAAAATAATTCAACAAATAAAGTATGCACCGAAATTGTAAACTAGCCTCATTATATTTTAAGCAATCTTTTGAACGATGATAAATAATTAAAAGAATTTATAACTACTCGGTACCTGTCTGTCAAACAAATATTACAAGGACATTGAAAGACCGAACAAGTAAAATGAAATTCGTACAACTGACCATAGGGTTGAAATAAAATCATAAATGTTTTTTCACAATGAATACTACTGTGAATGCTTGAATAAATTACATGGTGAGTATGGTTTTATCTTTCTACGCATATACCTTACACATTTATATGAATTGTCCTGTGTAAAGAATATACCGATGCCCTCTTAAAAACTTTTGATTTTTTTTTCTCGAAAACATGCATTGCATTCTTGAAAACATCTCATTGATAGGAGATCAGTATACAAGATATACCTATTCCGTGTATATAACATACATATAAATGTTATGGATCTCCAGAGAGCCCTGAAGCAAGAGTCTTCTTGCACAGGTAGCTGTCCAAAAGGTTAACAGTCTAGCCGAAATCCAAAAACGGCGTGAACTCCAAAAAAGAAGTCTTTGGCTCCGTCATGGTTAATGTGCTTCAAACGAGTAGTAACTGTGATGAAACAATTTGATTGGTAGAATTCATGGGTATTACGATTCCAGACTGAATCATAACTAGAAGGGAGATGCCAGTCTCCTAAACTACAGGATTAAAAACGAGATCTCGGTGAACTAAAGGCATGTATCTGCCAGGCCACGCCCCCTTATAAACAGACCGGAAGTGCAGATATGGACAAACATTGATTGGTCTCGTGGAAAGGTTCTAGTGAGCTTATTTTGGCAATATTTCCACCACAATCTTCTCATTCAGTATTCCTCAATCAGACATCAGGTTTATTGTTCACCTTGGCAAGAAAACAACCCAAAGAGTTTTGGTTTTCACATCTGATGCAACTGTTATCACACTGTTAAAGGACTGTGTCAAAAATGGCCATTCCTTTAGTTATATTTTCATCCTGAAATTACAGAGAATTAACATTAACACCGTGAACTACTTCAAATTGAATGAAATGTACTTCAATTGACCTTCATTAATGGCTTAATTTTTCAGATACGCGTATTCTCCTTCTTTTATGTGGCTTCACGTGTTTAAGCTGGTTTGTTAATGTTTTTAATTGGCTTCTCTGTTTTGCGTTTGTTTATCACTCGGTTTAGAGTAATACATAAATTACATAATAATCCTATAATCAATTATCAACACCAGTCCCTTTGGCTATAACGCTCACCTTCACTATTACCATGGTGTTATTAGTTACACAGTCAGTTAGTGACCTAATACGGATTCATACAGGGTGTGAAATGGAAATCCGTATTTGGCGAGGCGAAGCCGAGTCCCAATACGGATTTCCATTTCACACCCTGTATGAATCCTTATTAGGTCACTAACTGACTGTGTAACGAATTTATCCCGCTGAAGACCTTTTTCTATATATAAAAAAAATATTTGTGCATATTATAAAAATATTTGTTTTAATCCAATAACAATCAACATAAAATATCGTTACGGTAACAAGAAATTTAACTAAACTACCTACCGTTTCTTAGCCGCCATTTTTATTTACAATAACAACGCTTCGAACGGAATCGCGTGCCCGATTTTCATATTACGCCTCGACGGAGACGTAATATGGAAACGGAGACGTAATACGGAAAATTTCAGGGCGTCATGTGATCAGCTTTTATCCAATCAGTAATCGACAAATTTGTCTGAAGCGGGATAATCTTGTTTATGTTCATGTAAAACTCGGACGCCCTCCCCGTTTCTGGCCCACCCGACCCCCGGGGAACATGATTTGAACAATCTTGAACGTACACTACCTGGGGTACTTCAATAGCAATATTGCTTTATTGTTCTTGAGAAAACCTTTTTTGCAGATTTTTCCCAGTGGTCGTGATTTGATCAAACTTGCAACTACACTATTAAAGAAGGTTTCATATAAGTCAGTTTCATTAAATCTGCAAAAATCTGAAAAGTTTACAGATGGAGAAACAGACGAACGACGGACCAAAGGTGACCAGAAAAGCTTACTTTTAGTTTTAAGGTTTGGTGAACTAAAAACGTACATGCAAAAGTAAGAGACTAGTTCAACACTCTTTGCAAATTAATATCTAGGAAAATTCGTGCGTTTCTATAAAGAAGTAAATCATTTGTCTGTTATCAGATTTTATCGTAGCCATATTTTAATGATAGAAAAATAGGGTTTTCCTTCCTTAATTAAGACTACGTTGACCATTTTCTTCCTCCCAAATGAGCTATCAGATATCAACTAAACCGTGAGGAATTACTACGACAGCATTTCCCTTGTCTCCATGGTTTTATAAAGGCTGGTATCAATAATAATTAGTGGGCCGGTATCGATCGAAAGACTTACAAGTGTTGCTACGTTAATCAAACTGACAGGGCAGCCTATCAAGATAACAGACAAACATCGTTTTAAACCTATAAAAGATAGCTTTAATTTCTATTAATGAGATTTTAAATTATTTAGTGCCCTTTCCTTTTGGAAATCCTATCTAACAATGATTTCCTGATTTTGTAAAAGACGCGATCTTTCGCAGAACGTTACAGTCAGCACAATTATCTCTTTTTTTAGCGTAGAAAAGGTTAATCGACTGATCTGGAACTTAGAAACATACGAAAATAATATTATTAATCTTTGTACCTTAGGAAAGAGAATGATGGAGAAAAAATTAAATAGATTAATGTCATGCCGTTATCGTGTTATGCAGTTCTTGAAATAAATTGGCAGATGACAAACTCAAGAGTTCGAAATCATGTTGAACAGAATTTTACATGTTCAAGGAATTTGCATCTAGCTACCAAGCAGGGAATACGAAAATGTGCTGGCACTTTATGACCTAAAAGAACAACAAAGTGATTTTAAAGAATCACTTGACCAATGTCTTACATTCTTCAGGGGTTTTAGTTTTCTGGGAGTACTTATACAAAACTAACTTGAGAAATAAATTATGAAATAATGCCAAATCGCCTCCACACCAGCTTGCAAGTACAGGGTATTTTTGAATGCGTTACAGTGCATGTAGACATAGTAAGTATGCACAGCAATTCATTCAACAAATAGACGTGTGGACCGAGAAAAGAGGGCGTTTTTCTGTTACATGTAGAGCTTTTCTCCATTATCCCTCTTCAGACTTTTGCCTATATAATTGATCTCGACTAATTCGCTATTAATACATCTGTTTACTCTTTTTTTAATAGATATGTCGACCTATAGTTGACGTCGACCCTTAGAAGACGTCTACTAATAAACAATACCTACCCTCCGGCACGTGTCCATAAATTCGTCAAATGTAATAACACCATCTCGATTGGTATCCATTTTCTGCAAAATAAGCATAACATGTAAACAACCGAAAGATGCATTAATGTCTTGATTACTTGATACCAATGTTACATTCGGTCATTCACATTACTTCCGGCCACATATCGGATATCGGACTTCCCAATCTTAATATGAATGGCTTTCACATGGAATGGGTATGCGTAGGAGTATAGTCAATAGAACAAATTATCAGAAGATGGAACATGTTGGAGAAGACAGCATATCGACGGGATAAGGACAGTATATTTTTATTTGTTTACGAGAACAAAAACTAGTTTCTCCATTATCATTCAGAATGAACTGAGTAATACTGAAATATACAAAATTCTAGATCGTTTGAATTAAATCAGTAATAATAGTTCTTTTCCGTGTTGTGATATTTCACCTTCATGTCGTAGGTGTATTAGATCTACTTAATTTTTGGGAGAGGAAAGAGAATGATAAACTTCTTAAACAGGGTAAAGATAACAGACAGTGATCGATCTCATAAAAACTTCAAACAATACACGTCTGTGGACAGGACATAAACAAGGACCCCTGGAAATTTGTGGGATCAGGTGCCTAGGAGGAGCAAGCCTTCCCTGTCGACGGTTACACCTGCTGTGAGCCCTATGTATTGATGAAGTAGACGGAACATTGGAACCGCGGTCAAATTTAATACTAAAAGGTCATACAATTGGTTTGAAGCAAATGAGCCAAAATTCGACCCAATAATAGGTTATATTTACTAATCAGGTCATTGTAACGACCTTAGAATTAACAAAATGCCGACTTTAACGAGGTTGTTGAAATCCTGGTAACATCAATTTATGTGCGAGTAGCTTGGTATGTTTATGTAAAAAATTGATCATACTCTGAGCACGCTCTTGGAAAGCAAATTAGTTTGGAGATATAAACACCATATACAGAGATATAAACACCATATACAGGTGATAGTAGAATATTACCACATACATAAGGAAAACTCAGAAGTACAGAGAGCCGGGCTCATTTACAGAGTAGAATGAATTTCGTACATGAATCATACGTTTATATTCTGATGAAAAAATTATTTTAAAACTATCAATATACATGTAAATGATAAGACACTGACAGTGAGTTTTTCGATCCTAATACCACGGTCCGATTTTGTCAGAATCAGCATTAATCTGGTACCGCAGCTGAATGTAAACAAACAGGCCAGTCTGGTTCCCTCTCCTGCTTTACCTCGTATGTGTAGAGAACTACGATAACACTGATTATCAAAAATCATTACGCTAATGAACTATAGTGTTCTTTGACTTAGAACTGAAGTTTTCAAAGTCAATACTACTAATGTTTTATAAAGATAAAACTTCGTTTTATTTTTGTTGCTTTATTTAGCGTTTGTATCATCTCAAAAGCGGTTGAGAGCAATTAAGAACTATATATTTACTCGTAACTTTAAAATGGCGAACTATGGGGTTGACTTCCTGCCTTGAACAGGATGACATAAGCCGGCAATTGCTCTTTGAGCAATAAGCCCGGCTAAAAATGAACTCACAAGAAAGACTCTCTCCACGTGCTCTTTGGCTGTGTTCTCGTCAATCATAGGTTCTGAGAAGCGGCCCATCATCTCATAAATGGCCGACACGATGTCCGTCATTTCGTCTTTTGTGATGAAGCCGTCGCCATTAATGTCATATAGATTGAAAGCCCATTGTAACCGCTCCTGAAGAGTTCCTCTAGATAATACTGATAGTCCCATAACAAACTCCTACAACAATAATCATATTAATCATATTAATTGTAAACTGATAGTCCCTTTACAAAGTCCCTAAAACAAAAGTTACAAGAGCCCTATGGGCCATATGGTTTACCTATATAAGTTCAATTGCTAAAAAAAAATTGAAATTTCTACCATGTGTACAAGGTATTTGAATTTTAACTCCTCTGATTATTTCCCTATATAATATAACAAATGGCTTTGCTGTTATTGAGCAAATTAATTTTAAGATTTTCCCTTATATATTCCTCTGTAAAATAATTGATCCCCTATTGTACAGATATTCCGCCAGAATATTGCTATACCTACTTATATACATGTAAATACATCATATTTTCTGAAGAATGTGAGTGTCAATAAAATTTGAGAGGAGTTTTGATAGATTTGACTTTGATCTCATTCATCATTTTTATGTTAAGGTCTCTCGCAGTTTTCCCTTAATTATTCCGTTTAATTCAGATTCTGTTTTATATGCTATGCATAATTTATATGAATATTTGTAAATAAAGTTGACTTTGCATCAGCTAAGTACTATCTGAGGAATAATTAAATTTTAAGTGCTTCCTAAATGATTCCTAAAGAAGGGACACCGCTAAGGTAAAATCCCCTCTCATAGAGCATAATTATCTATAAATCAAGCAAATCTAGAAATCAAGGCAGCATGAGACATCGGTCCCGATGAAAATTACGTCACTTCTAGTCTATTCCGGACAAAGGACAAATGAAAGGAAAGGTGAGCAAGCTCACATACCCCACGCTCCCCAAAAACTCGAAGTGCTGAAATTGTCGGCAAAATTATAAAAGGAATCCCAATTTCCTGGTAATATGCACATCTACAAATTGTGTCCTGAATATCTGCTAAGTTTGACGAAATTCCTACATATTCAAGGTATGGCCAAAAATCTAAGTTGAAAAGAAAAAATAAAGGAATCGGAATTTCCTGGTGATATGTACATCTACACATTGAGTCCTAATTAACTGCAAAGTTTGACAAAATTTTGTGCTGGGGTTAATGAGGATTTGCATTGACAAACTGTTCATCTCTTATTCAAGGTATGGCCAAAAATCTGTTCACTTCTTATTCAAAGTATGGCCAAAAATCTAAGTTTAAAAGTGCGGAAATTCCCAGAAAAAAATAAAGGAATCGGAATTTCCTGGTAATATGCACATCTATACACGGTGTCCTTAATAACTGCAAAGTTGGACGAAATTCTGTGCAGCGGTTTATGAGGAGTTGTGCTGACAAACTGTTCATCTCTTATTCAAGGTATGGCCAAAGATCTAAGTTGAAAACTGCGGAAATTCCCGGAAAAATAAAGGAATCGGCATTTCCTGGTAATATGCACATCGATACATTGTGTCCTAAATAACTGCAAAGTTTGACGGAATTCTGTGCAGCGGTTTATGAGGAGTTGCGCTGACAAACTGATCATCTCTTATTCAAGATATGGCCAAAAATCTAAGTTGAAAAGTGTGGAAATACCTAGAGAAAATAAAGGAATCGGAATTTCCTGGTAATATGCACATCTACACATTGTATCCTAAATAACTGCAAAGTTTGACGAAATTCTGTACAGGGTTTATGAGGAGTTGCGCTGACAAAAAAACAGGACTGACGGACTGACTGACTGACTGACACTCTGACTGACTGACGGACGGGTCAAAAACATTATACCTCACGCAACTTGTTGCGTGGGGTATAACTAGCCCCCCCCCTTCCCCTTACCATTTCTCTTCCAACATCGTTGCAAGGGGAAAGATAAATTGGGACTCTAATGTTTTATATGTATAATAATAAGCTACGTGACAGCATGTGATAATAAATAAAAGTGGATGAGTATTACTTATATGAACAGAGTCAAAGTCTTAAAAAAAACGGTAATATTAGAATTTTTGCATGGTTCGTGCAAATATTGGTCATTTCTTGAAGGAATTACTTTTCATAAAAGGTTTCGGCGCCTTAAAGTATCTATTGCAAAAAAAGTCGGGCTCTACACGAAAATATTGCTTCTTCCTCCAAACTGTAGATTCTGCAGAAAATAGCCACAGCCACAAGTCCGCAGCTGAATGTCGGGAGACGGAGGATTTTGATAGAATCATCAGAACATGTTCTTTTCCTTGCGGAGTATACTCTGATTCAATGAGTAATAGTTTATAATACGCTAAAGAAAATACCCTTAAAGATTTAGGCGATGCACATGCATGGCGTGTCAGACGTTGCAATACTCGTACTTTTAATTACCATTTGTAATTTATTTATATTGTATAATTTTTCATTTGTA
>NW_026923585.1:0-22366 GCF_032062105.1 Saccostrea cuccullata | reverse complement strand
TTCCAATCATCTGCGACGAGCAGTTGCTAAAAAATAAATTGTTCAGGCACACGGGGGTTTTTTTTTTAACTTCAAAAGCACCTGCAATATGTAGTTAATTATGTACCCCAAACGGAGTTTGGGAACATATTTTTTTTACTCGGTTTCTTTTTATTATGTTCCCCAAACGAATTTGGGGGAACTTTTTTTTACTCGTTTCTTATTAGTTCCCCAAACGAATTTGGGGGGAAACTTTTTTTTACTCTGTTTCTTATTATTATTATTTTTCTTCTTCTTCTTCTTCCTGGGTACTTTTTTGTCCGGGAATGACCCGTAAACTATACATCCGACTTAGGTGAAATGTTTTTGGGGTCAGTAGACATTTTATGTAGATTAGCGGAGCGAAGGTCATTTTGCGTGCACTTGCTTGCAAGAGCGTGCACGTGCAACATGTGAAATGACCGATTTTATTGATATAGGCGTAACTTTTAAAATTTTTGATGAAATGCTTTAAAACCTATTTAAGGATATATTAGAAGCATAGACAATATGACATGGTCAAAATAGCAAAATCTCACGCGCATGCCGTGCGTTTTGCTCTGATTGGTCTAAAGTCTAATATCTTTTTTGTTTTTTACGAAATCCTTTGAAATTTTAAAAAATTGCCATGCATTATGATATCCTACAACATGATATGTAGCAATTTCATGAAAACACGTGCATGCACATGCGCTGCAATCTGATTGGCTTAAACTTTAAATGGTTATAACTCCCTTGATTTTCAACCAAACAGGATGGGACTTGGAACATAGATAGATATACTGGACTACTAAAAGAAAATATGGTCACCATGCACATGCATACACGTGCATGTACATGCGCTGCAATCTGATTGGCTAAAACTTTAAACAGCTATAACTCCCTTGGTTTTCAACCAAACGAGGTGAGATTTAGAACATAGATAAATGTAACGGACATGTACAAAAAATATGGTCACCATGCTCATGATGCACGTGCGTGCATGTGAAATGAGCAAAATCATTTTCTTTTTTTGACGATTTCTCAGAGATGACTGGACAGATTCTCATGAAATTTTCAGAGATGATAGAGAGTCAAAATATCTTTCAAAAGCAGTTTTCACTTTTTCAAAATTCACTTCCGGTCGTCAGTTATGTCCGATTTCCGCTTTTTTCAAAAAAATTTTGTCCCAGTCATATCTCAGAAACGGTAAGAGATTAAGACACCAAACTTATATGAGTGATAGATCTTGATAAGTAGGCAAAACCATTTGGGTTAACACAGTCCGCCGTCACTTCTGGTTGTCACAGGAAGTGATCAAAGGAATCTAAAATTTCAACTTTTCATTTATGAAACTTTTTTTGCATTACGTTATAGTATGTTATTTGTAGTTTCAAAATATGTCAGTCCCACAGGAAACAAAAACGACAACTTCCGGTTATAAGAGAAAAACTGGATATTTTGAGTATTTTTCTTTCCCATAAATGTTTTTTATAGATAAAATATTTGTAATGATTTTTGTATATGTTATTCAGACTGCAAATGTCTACAGTAACGTCAAATATCTTTGTAAAATTCACTTCCGGTCGTGTGATTTCCGGTCCTCAAAATGAGAAGTTATCATAGCTAGATCTCGTAAACGGTAAAAGATTAAGACACCAAAGTTATCTAGAGTGATAGATCTTGATGAGAAAGCAAAATCAGCTGTGATCAGATAGTCCGCCGTCACTTCCGGTCGTCACAGGAAGTGATCTAAAAAATCTAAATTTTCAACTTTTCTTTCATGAAACCGTTTTAGCATCACATTATAGATTCATATTTGTAGTTTCGAAATGTATCAGTCCCAACGGAAACAAAAATGTCAACTTCCGGTTAAAAGATAAAAAACCACATAATTTGAGCAATTTTCTTTCCCATAAATATCTTTTATAATTAAAGTATTTGTAATGATTTTTGGATATGTTATTTAGACTGCAAATGTCTATAGTAATCTCTAATATCTCAGTAAAATTCTCTTCCGGTCGCGTGACTTCCTGTCCTCAAAATCAGAAGTTTTCATCGCTAGATCTCTTTAACGGTAAGAGATTAAGACACCAAACTGATAGGGATGGTAGACCTTGATGAGTAGACAAATCCTTTGAGTTTAAAATTGTCCACCGTCACTTCCGGTTGTCACAGGAAGTGATCAAATAAATCAAAAATTTAAACTTTTCTTTACGGAATCTTTCTTAGTATCACCTTATATCATCTTACTAGTAGTTTCGAAATATGTCGGTCCCATTGGAAACAAAAACGGCGACTTCCGGTTATGAGAGAAAAACTGCATAAATTGAGTTTCTTACTATCCCATAAATATCTTTTATAAAAACAGAATTTGAAATGATTTTGGGACATGTTATTCAGATTGCAAATGTCTAGAGAAACCTCAAAATGAGGCCTTTGACCCTTACTCAAAAAGTAATAAAGAAATATTCATTACCTTTATCTAGATTCAGCTTCAAGTGTTTATCTCAAGTTTACCTCTCTCTCTCTCTCTTTGATAACCTTGACCTTTGACCTTGATAAATGACCTTGTCCTTTGGCTCCATTGACCCAAAGGTCATAATCAAGCTTAAGGTCGTGGAGGTATTTGCAACTCTTAATCTAACAAATGCTTATAAAATATCCCCTCCCTTCTCTAAAAAAAAAAACAAAACAATCAACACCAACTTAGAGAAAATGTCTTCAAGTCAAACGAAAGGAAATATCGGCATAAGATTCGTAATAAAAGAAAGAAGAGACCTGAAAGAAAGTGTCCTGAGAGTTTTAAGGTGAGTCTCAGAAGTATTTTGAAATTCTAGTGAATATCGGCAAAATCTGCATTTTTTTTCTATCTGAAATTTAGTTATTGCCGAGCATAAAAATTAATTAAAACTCGTATTGGCTATTTCTGCAATTATTGTTAATATCATTCGATTCTCCTGCTCTATTACGACATTTTAATACCAAGTATTCTTGCTTTCTTAGGTGTATTGAATTTATTTTAATTTTATTTAGATTTAAATATGAATCGGCTGGAACTCGGAAATGACGATTTTTCATATCAATTTAATTTCCACGCAATTTAGACAGGTCAATTGCACTTACCCCGCTTGATACGATATGGTGTTCAAAAATGCCCATGACTCACTCACTATTTTTCCGGGATTTTGAATTTCCTCTGCAACTGACCACGTGTATTACTTTCGCTTTTACAACTCTGTATATGCTAAGTGTCATTGCTTCACTGCAAATGTGTCCCCATAATTATTCTAATCATTTTCCTACATACAATATCACATCAAACAGGGAATATCTTAGTTTTGTAAGAAATTTGACCGGGACTTTACTACGAAACTATTTCTTTCACTTCGAAACTATTTTCTTCAACCTTAAAATAATAAGCTTACAAAATACCTTAAATGTCGTGGAATTTGGTGGCTCAGTGGTTAGCGTGTCCGACTTTCATTCTAATGGTTTTGGGATCGAGCCCAGGTGGAGGATTTTTTTTTTTTTTTTTTTTTTTGCATTTTGTCTATTTTTTATTTGTCTTTTTTTTCTAAAATAGAAAAATATCCTTCTTACAGATAAATAAAGAAGAACGGAAGACCTTATTTGTTGCTGTAGCAACAAGAGTTTCTAGTTATTATTATTATTTTTTCCCCGTTTTGTTTTCGACGATTTCTCAGTGATGACTGGATGGATTTTCATGAAATTTCCAGGGATGATAGAAAGTAAAAATATCTTTCAAATGCAGTTTTCAGTTTTTCAAAAGTCACTTCCGGTCGTCAGATATGTCCGATTTCCGCTTTTTTCAAAAAAGTTTTGTCCGAGTCATATCTCAGAAACGGTAAGAGATGAAGACACCAAACTTATATAAGTAATAGATCTTGATAAGTAGGCAAAACCATTTGGGTTGAGATTGTCCGCCGTCACTTCCGGTCGTCACAGGAAGTGATTTAAAAAATCGATAATTTCAACTTTTTCTTTTTTGAAACTTTTTTACATCACTTTATAGTATCTTATTTGTAGTTTCGAAATATGTCAGTCCCACCGGAAACAAAAAAAACAACTTCCGGTTTTAAGAGAAAAACTGCATATTTTGAGTATTTTTCTTTCTCATAAATATTTTTTATACATAAAGTATTTGTAATGATTTTTAGATATGTTTTTCAGACTGCAAATGTCTACAGTAACGTCTAACATCTTTTTAAAATTCACTTCCGGTCGCGTGATTTCCTGTCCTCAAAATAAAAAGTTATCATAGCTAGATCTCGTAAACGGTAAGAGATTAAGACACCAAACTTTTAAAAGTGGTAGATCTTGATGAGTAGACAAAACCATTTGGAGTTAGACTGTCCGCCGTCACTTCCGGTCGTCACAGGAAGTGATTTAAAAAATCGAAAATTTCAACTTTTTCTTTTTTGAAACTTTTTTACATCACATTATAGTATCTTATTTGTAGTTTCGAAATATGTCAGTCCCACCGGAAACAAAAAGAACAACTTCCGGTTATAAGAGAAAAACTGCATATTTTGAGTATTTTTCTTTCTCATAAATATTTTTTATAGATAAAGTATTTGTAATGATTTTTAAATTTGTTTCTTAGACTGCAAACGTCTACAGTAACGTCTAACATCTTTTTAAAATTTACTTCCGGTCGCGTGATTTCCTGTCCTCAAAATGAAAAGTTATCATAGCTAGATCTCGTAAACGGTAAGAGATTAAGACACCAAACTTATATGAGTAATAGATCTTGATAAGTAGGCAAAACCATTTGGGTTAACATTGTCCGCCGTCACTTCTGGTCGTCACAGGAAGTGATTTAAAAAATCGAAAATTTCAACTTTTTCTTTTTTGAAACTTTTTTACATCACTTTATAGTATCTTATTTGTAGTTTCGAAATATGTCAGTCCCACCGGAAACAAAAAAAACAACTTCCGGTTTTAAGAGAAAAACTGCATATTTTGAGTATTTTTCTTTCTCATAAATATTTTTTATAGATAAAGTATTTGTAATGATTTTTAGATATGTTTTTCAGACTGCAAATGTCTACAGTAACGTCTAACATCTTTTTAAAATTCACTTCCGGTCGCGTGATTTCCTGTCCTCAAAATGAAAAGTTATCATAGCTAGATCTCGTAAACGGTAAGAGATTAGGACACCAAACTTTTAAAAGTGGTAGATCTTGATGAGTAGACAAAACCATTTGGAATTAGACTGTCCGCCGTCACTTCCGGTCGTCACAGGAAGTGATTTAAAAAATCGAAAATTTCAACTTTTTCTTTTTTGAAACTTTTTTACATCACATTATAGTATCTTATTTGTAGTTTCGAAATATGCCAGTCCCACCGGAAACAAAAAGAACAACTTCCGGTTATAAGAGAAAAACTGCATATCTTGAGTATTTTTCTTTCTCATAAATATTTTTTATAGATAAAGTATTTGTAATGATTTTTAAATATGTTTCTCAGACTGCAAACGTCTACAGAAACATCTAACATCTTTTTAAAATTTACTTCCGGTCGCGTGATTTCCTGTCCTCAAAATGAAAAGTTATCATAGCTAGATCTCGTAAACGGTAAGAGATTAAGACACCAAACTTTTAAAAGTGGTAGATCTTGATGAGTAGACAAAACCATTTGGGATAAGACTGTCCGCCGTCACTTCCGGTCGTCACAGGAAGTGATTTAAAAAATCGAAAATTTCAACTTTTTCTTTTTTGAAACTTTTTTACATCACATTATAGTATCTTATTTGTAGTTTCGAAATATGTCAGTCCCACCGGAAACAAAAACAACAACTTCCTGTTATAAGAGAAAAACTGCATATTTTGAGTATTTTTCTTTCTCAAAAATATTTTTTATAGATAAAGTATTTGTAATGATTTTTGGATATGTTTTTCAGACTGCAAATGTCTACAGTAACGTTTAATATCTTTTTAAAATTTACTTCCGGTCGCGTGATTTTCTGTCCTTAAAATAAAAAGTTATCATAGCTAGATCTCGTAAACGGTAAAAGATTATGACACCAGACTTATAGGAGTGATAGACGTTGCTGAGTAGGCAAATTAATTTGGGTTAACATTGTCTGCCGTCACTTCCGGTTGTCACAGGAAGTGAACGAATAAATCAAAAATTTCAAATTTTTTATGGAATCTTTCTTAGTAATACATTATAGCATCTTATTTGTAAATTTGAAATATGTCAGTACAGTTTGTACAGCTGGAAGCAAAAACAACTACTTCCGGTTATGAGAGAAAAACTGCCAAAATTTAGTATCGTACTATCCCATAAATATTTTTTTATAAAAAAAGCATTTGAAATGATTTTAGGGCATGCTATTCAGACTGAAATGTCTAGAGTAACTTCAAATATCTTTTTATAAATTTACTTCCGGTCACATGATATCTTGTCCTCAAAATGAGAAGATAACATCATGAGATCTCTTAGACTGTAACAGATTAAAACACTAAACTTATATGAATAATAAACTATGAAGATTGGGCAGCAGATATAGGGTAAAATGTGTTCGCCGTCACTTCCGATCGTCACAGAAAGTAATAAAAAAAATTGAAAATGATATTTGTAAATGTTATTAAGACTATAATTGTCTAAAGAAACGTCGAGAATCGAATCTTGGTAAGTTACACCTCCGGCCGTTTGTTTTCCTGAAATCATTGAAAATATTATATGCCTTTTAACATACATAAAACCTCATTCATGCAGATAAATACAGGAGAACGGAAGACCTTCTTTGTTGCTGTAGCAACAAGAGTTTCTAGTTATGTTCCCCAAACGAAGTTGGGGAACATATTGTTTTTACTCTGTTTCTTCTTCTTATTATTATTATTTTTCTTCTTGGGAAAAATTTGTCCGCGAATGATCTTGTAAAGTACACATCCGATTAAGGGGAAACCTTTTTAGGTTAAGTAGGCATGTTATGTAGATTTGCGGAACAAAGGTCATTTTGCGCGCACGTGCTTGCAAGAGCGCGCACGTGCAACACGTGAAATGACCAATATACTTGAAATTGCCGTAACTTTTACATTTTTTGATGTAATGCTTTGATATTTAGAATAAATAGACACATTATAAATGTACATAAGATGACATTGTCAACATGCCATTTTGCGCCCACGTGCTTGCAAGAGCGCGCACGTGCAACACGTGAAATGACCAATATAATGGATATAGCAGTAACTTTTCTATTTTTTGATGAAATCTTTTGAAATTTATAATGTAAGGATATATTAATAGCGTAGACAAGATGACATGATCAAAAAAACAAAATCTCACGCGCATGCACGTGCGCTTCGCTCTGATTGGCTGAAACTAAAGTCTCTATATCTTTATTGTTTTTCAACAAAATCCTATGAAATTTTGAACATAGCCATGCATTAAGATATCCTACAACAAGATATATAGCAATTATCATGAAAACACGTGCATACACGTGTGCTGCAATCTGATTGGCTTAAACTTTAAATAGCTATAACTCTCTTGGTTTTCAACCAAACAGGATGGAATTTGGAACATAGATAGATATAATGAACTTATACAAGACGGTATGATCACCAAGCACATGCATACACGTGCGTATACGTGCGCTGTAATCTGATTGGCTGAAACTGTAAACAGCTATATTTCCCTTGGTTTTCAACCAAACGGGGTGGGATTTAGAACCTAGATAGATGTAAAGGACTTCTACAAGAAGATATTGTCACCATGCTCATGTATGCACGTGCGTGCACATGAAATGAGATATATCAAAAATAAACTTGAATGAGCAAATTTTTTAATACTTTTGGATTAAATACTTTAATATTTAGTATATAAAAAATATATAGATTGTGTAGACAAGATGATATGGTCATTGCGCACATGCATTCACATGCGCACGCTTGCAATGCTGAAATTTGAATGAACTTGGCGTTGTTAAAGTCTCAAATTCAAACATTTTGTCCTATTTAATGAAGCTTACAGGGAATATGGCACCAAAAGGGACTTGGGGAGCGTTTGGGGAACATCTGTAACGGTCCCCGTTACAATTAGCACTAGTTATTATGTTCCCCAAACGAAGTTGGGGAACATATTGTTTTTACTCTGTTTCTTATTATTATTCTTTTTTCTTCTTATTTCTTCTCCGGTACTTTTTTCACCAAAATGAAGTTAAAACCAGAAGTGTTCTCAGAAACTGTTCACCAAACTAAGTTAAAACCTTTTTAGGGTTAATGGGTGTGTTGTGTAGGTGTGCGGAACGAAGGTCATTTTGCGCGCATACGCCTGCACGTGCGGGCGCGTGAAGTGAGTGAAATGACCGATATACTTATTATGACCATAACTTTTACATTTTTGAATGAAATGCTTTGAAACTCATTACATAAAGATATATTAATAGTGTTAATATCATGACACTGTCAAATTAGCACGAACTCACGCGCGTGCACGTGAGCTTCGCTCTGATTGGCTGAAACAAAAATCTCAATATCTCTTTTGTTTTTTGACGAAATGCTTTGAAATTTTAAACATAGTAATGAACTAGGACATTCTACAATATGATATCAAAAAAATTTCAAGAAATCACGTGCATGCACGTGTGCTGCAATCTGATTGGCTGAAACTTTAAAAGGCTATATCTCCTTTGTTTTTTTATGAAATGCTTTGAAATTTAAAACATAGCCATACTTTAGAATACCCTGCAATATGATATACAGAAAAAATAAAGAAATCACGCGCATGCACGTGTGCTGCATTCTGATTGGCTGAAACTTTAAATGGCTACATCCCCTTTGTTTTTTTTACGAAATGCTTTGAAATTTAAAACATAGTTTTACATTAGGATATCCTGCAATATGATTTACAAAAAAATTCATGAAATCACGAGCATGCACGTGTGCTGCAATCTGATTGGCTGAAACTTGAAATGGCTATAACTCTCTTGTTTTTCAACCAAACAGGATGGGATTCAGAACATAGATAAATATAAGGAACTCCTACAAGAAGGTTTGGTCATCATGCACGTGCACGCACGTGCGTGCATTTGGAACGAGTGAAATCAAAAATACACTTAAATGAGTGATTTTTAATACTTTTGGACTGAAAGCTTTGATATATAGTATATTTAGATATATAGATAGTGTAGACAAGATGATATGGTCATAACGCACATGGATTCACATGCGCACGGGTGCAATGCTAAAAATTGAATATAATTGGTATCCTTCTGGGTAAATTTTGTTTAAGTCTAAATTACCAGAATTTGTCTTATTTAATGAAGCTTACAGGGAATATGGCACCAAAAGGGAGTTGGGGAGCGTTTGGGGAACATCTGTAACGGTCCCCGTTACAATTAGCACTAGTTATTATTTTTTTTCTTATTTGTTCTCCGGTACTTTTTTGTCCGCGAGTGTTCTCAGAAACTGTTCACCCAACTGACCTAAAACCTTTTTAGGGTTAATGGGTGTGTAGTGTAGGTGTGCGGAACGAAGGTCATTTTGCGCGCATACGCCTGCACGTGCGGGCGCGTGATATGAGTGAAATGACTAATATATTTAATATAGCCATAACTTTAACATTTTTCGATGAAATACTTTGAAACTCATTATATAAGGATATATTAATAGTGTACATAATGTGACACTGTCAAATTAGCACGAACTCACGCGCATGCACGTGCGCTTCGCTCTGATTGGCTAAAACAAAAATCTCAGTATCTTCTCTGTTTTTTGATGAAATGCTTTGAAATTTAAAACATAGTCATGAATTAGGATATCCTACAATATGATATAGAAAAAATTTCATGAAATCACGCGCATGCACGTGTGCTGCAATCTGATTGGCTGACACTTTAATTGACTATATCGCCTTTGTTTTTTGTCGAAATGCTTTGAAATTTAAAACATAGTCATACATTAGGATGCCCTGCAATATGATATACAAAAAATTTCAAGAAAGTACGCGCATGCACGTGTGCTGCGATCTGATTGGCTGAAACTTTAAATGACTATATCTCCTTTGTTTTTTGACGAAATGCTTTGAAATTTAAAACATAATCATTCATTAGGATATCCTACAATGCCATATAGAAAAATGATCATGAAATCACGCGCATGCACGTGTGCTGCAATCTGATTGGCTGACACTTGAAATGGCTATAACTCCCTTGTTTTTCAACCAAACAGGATGGGATTCAGAACATAAATAAATATAAGGGACTCCTACAAGAAGGTATGGTCATCATGCACGTGCACGCACGTGCGTGCATTTGGAACGAATGAAATTAGAAATACAAATGAATGAGTGATTTTTAATAATTTTGGACTGAATGCTTTCACATATAGTATATTATTAGTAGCATAGACAATAAGACATGGTCAAAATAGCAATATCGCACGTGCGCTTCGCTCTGATTGGCTGAAACTAAAGTCTCAATATCTTTCTTGTTTTTTGATGAAATCCTTTGAAATTTTGAACATACCCATGCATTAGGATATCCTACAAAATGACATATAAAAATTTTCATAAAACACGTGCATGCACGTGCGCTGCAATCTGATTGGTTTAAATTTTTTAAAAATAGCTATAACTCCCTTGGTTTTCAACCAAACAGGATGTGATTTGGAACATCAATAGATATAATAGACTTCTACAAGAAGGTATGGTCACCATGCACATCCATACACGTGCGTGTACGTGCGCTGCAATCTGATTGGTCAAATTTTAAAAATAGCTATAACCCCCTTAGTTTTAAATTTAAAAACAGGATGAGATTTGGAACATAGATAGATATAATGGACTTCTCAAGAAGGCTTGATCACCATGACATCAATACACATGCGTGAACGTACGCTGCAATCTGATTGGCTGAAACTTAAATCAGCTATAACTCCCTTGGTTTTCCCCAAAAACGGAGTGGGTTTTAGAACATAGATAGATGTAATGGACTTCTACAAGAAGGTATGTCACCATGCTCATGTATGCACGGCGTGCACGTGAAATGAATAAAATCAAAAATACACTTGAATGAGCGATTCTTTAATACTTTTGGTTTAAAAATTTTTTAATATTTAATATATTAAAATATACAGATTGTGTAGAAAAGATGATATGGTCATTACGCACATGCATTCACATGCGCACGCGTGCAGTGCTAAATTTGAATGAATTTGGGTTAACCCTTGGGGGTAAACTTTTTAAAGTTCAAATGCATAAAGTTTGTCTTATTTAATGAAGCTTACAGGGAATTTTGGCACCAAAAGTGAGAGGGGGAGCTTTGGGGGAACATTGAAAAAATCCCGTTACAATTAGCACTAGTTATTATTATTTTTCTTCCCTGGGCACTTTTTTGTCCCCCGAATGATCTCGTAAACTATACATCCGACTAAGGTGAAATGTTTTTAGGGTCAGTAGACATGTTAGAGATTTCCCAAACAAAAGGTTAAAGCGCGCACGTGCTTGCAAGAGCGCGCACGTGCAACACGTGAAATGACCAATATAATTGATATAGCCGTAACTTTTCATTTTTTGATGAAATGTTTTGAAACTCAAAAAGGAAAGGATATATTAGTAGTGTTCACAAGATGACATGGAAAAAAATAACAAGATCTCACGCGCATGCACGTGCGCTTCGCTCTGATTGGCTAAAACTAAAGTCTCAATATTTTTTTGTTTTTCGAAAAGTTTTGAAATTTTGAACATAGTCATATATTAGGGAGATCTACAGCCTGATATATAAGAATTTTCATAAAAGCTTGCCCATGCCCGGTTTAAAAACACGCACGTGCAAAACAAAAAAAGGTCCATAAATTGATATAGACGTAACTTTTCAATTTTTTTATGAAATGCTTTGAAACTCATAATATAAAGGATACATTATAAGCATAGACTAGAGGGCATGGTCAAAATAGCAAGATCTCACGCGCATGCACGTGCACTTCTTTTGGATTGGCTAAACTAAAGTCTCAACATCTTTCTTGTTTTCCGACAGAATCCTTTGAAATTTTCAACATGCTTATACATAATGAAGATCAAAGCATGATATATAAGAAATGCCATGAAAGCATGCGCATGTGGGGCTGCAATCTGATTGGCTGAAACATTAAATGCCTATAACTTTCTTAGTTTTCAAAAAAAGGGAATAAATTTAGAATATGATTAGGTATGATGGATTCCTACATTATAGTACTTTCATAATTAAATGCCCGGAACATGCATGCATGCACGTGCGCACGCGAAATATGCAAAATTACCAATATGTTTAAAAACAGTAGCATGTATTTTTTAAAAAGTTTTTTTTTATTCATTCCCACAAAATATAGGTATGTTAATAGTTTAGACAATATGCCCTTATCATCTTGCATGTGCATGCACGTGCTTGCGCGTACAGTGCGTTAAATGACACATAGTTGATATCATTGTAGCTTTTATAATTCTTTGATGAAATCCTTCGATATGATCTTATTTTAAAAATGTCGTACAGGAATTATGCACAAAAAGGGAGTTGGGGAGCGTTTGGGGAACATCTGTAACGGTCCCCGTTACAATTAGCACTAGTTATTATTATTATTATTTTTTTTCTTATTTCTTCTCCTGTACTTTTTTTGTCCGCGAGTGTTCTCAGAAACTGTTTACCCAACTGAGCTAAAACCTTTTTTGGGTTAATAGGGGGGTGTAGTGTAGGTGTGCGGAACGAAGGGGCATTTTGGGGCAACGCAGCACTGCGTGCGGTGAAATGAGTGAATTGACTGATAAAACTTTAAAAAAGTTTTTACTTTTACATTTTTTGATGAAAAGATTTGAAACTCATTATATAAAGATATATTAATACTTTATATAATGTGACACTGTCAAATTAGCACGAAATTAGCGCATGCAAGTGCGCTTCCCCTTATTGGCTAAAACAAAAAACTCAGTATCTTCTCTGTTTTTTGAAAGAAAAGCTTTGAAATTCAAAATATAGTCATGAATTAGGATATCCTACAATATGATATAGAAAAAATTTCAGAAAAAACACGCGCATGCACGTGTGCTGCAATCTGATTGGGGGAAAATTTTTTAAATTTACTATATCGCCTTTGTTTTTTGTCCCAAATGCTTTGAAATTTAAAACATAGTCATACATTTAGGATGCCCTGCAATATGATATACAAAAAATTTCAAGAAATTACGCGCATGCACGTGTGCTGCGTATTTATTGGCTGAAACTTTAAATGACTATATCTCCTTTGTTTTTTGACGAAATGCTTTGAAATTTAAAACAATCATACATTAGGATGCCCTGCAATATGATATACAAAAAATTTCAAGAAATTACGCGCATGCACGTGTGCTGCAATCTGATTGGCTGAAACTTTAAATGACTATATCTCCTTTGTTTTTTGACGAAATGCTTTTTGAAATTTAAAACATAATAAATTTATTAGGATATCCTACAATGCCATATAGAAAAATGATCATGAAATCCCCGCATGCACGTGTGCTGCAATTTGATTGGCTGACACTTGAAATGGCTATAACTCCCTTGTTTTTCAACCAAACAGGATGGGATTCAGAACATAAATAAATATAAGGGGCTCCTACAAGAAAGGGATGGTCATCATGCACGTGCAGCAGTGGGCATTTTTGGGAAAGGAAAAAATTAAAATACACTTGAATGAGTGATTTCTAATAATTTTGGACTGAATGCTTTCACAAATAGTATATTACAGGGAATATGGAACTAAAAGGGGTTAAAGGGGGCGTTTGGGGAAAATTTTGTAAAGGTTCCCGTTACAATTAGCACTAGTTATTATTATTATTTTTTTTTTTTTTTGTTCTCCGGTCTTTTTTTGCAAATTTTCAGAAACTGTTCACCCAACTGAGCTAAAACCTTTTTTGGGTTAATGGGTGTGTAGTGTAGGTGTGGGGGGGCAAAGGGCATTTTTCGCGCATACGCATCACGGGGCGTGCCGTGCAACACGTGAAATGACTTGTATACTTAATATAGCTATAACTTTTACATTTTTTAATGAAATGATTTGAAACTATTATATAAAGATATATTAATAGTGAGAAAAGTGACACTGTCAAATTAGCACGAACTCACGCGCGTGCACTGCCCTTTGCTCTGATTGGCTGAAACAAAAATCTCAATATCTTTTCTGTTTTTTGACGAAATGCTTTGAAATTTAAAACATAGGCATGCTTTAGGATGTTCTACAATATGATATATAGAAATTGTCATGAAATTACGCGCATGCACGTGCGCTGCAATCTGATTGGCTAAAACTTTAAATGGCTATAACTCCCTTGTTTTTCAACCAAACAGCATGGGATTTAGAACATAAACAGACATAATGAACTCCTAGAAGAAGTTATGGTCATCATGAACTCTTTCACGTGCATGAACGTGCGCTTCGCTCTGATTGGCTGAAACAAAAATTTTCCAAAATTTTTTTCTTTTTTACGGGAAAAGCTTTCAAATTTAAAATAAAGGCATCTTTTTCGATATCCTACAATATGATATATATTAATTTTCATCAAATCACGCGCATGCACGTGCGCTGCAATCTGATTGGCTTAAACTTTAAATGGCAATAACTCCCTTGGTTTTCAACCGAACAGGATGGGGTTTAGAAAAATAGATAGACATTATAGACTCCTACAAAAGGGTATGGTCATGATGCACATGCATGCACGTGCGTGCACTTGAAATGAGGGAAAAACAAATACACTAGATTAAACTATTTTTTTGGGTTAAATGCTGTAATATTTAGTATATCAAAATGTATGATTAGTGTAACAAATGATATGGTTAAATTCGCAAGGGATTCAAATGCGCATGCATGCAATGCTGAAATTGATTACTTCTGGGAAAACTTTGTTAAAATCTTAAATGTATCGCGTTTGTCTTATTTAATGAAGCTTACAGGGAATATGGCACAAAAGGGGGGTTTCGGGGCGTTTGGGGAAATTGTAACGGGTTCCCCTTACAATTAGCCCTAAATTTTTATAGAGAAAATTTTTTAATGAATTAAACATTATTTCCCAAAAATTTAAAGCAAGTGCTCATGGGGAATTAATCAGTTTTGTTTTGGGGTGAGCAAAAAAAACACCAATTTCTAAAGATGGCTTCATCAAAAGTAGAAATTAAAATTTTTCAGAAATTGATAGATGTCAATAATTTTAATAACGGTAAACAGTATATATGTTTTTTTGAAAAATTAAAAACAGTACGAAACAGATTGATATTCATCTTATCCGAACTGAAAGACCGATCTCCACGTCCCACACTGGGATTGAATAGCGACGTATGGATCATCTCTGTACTTCGCGACTTAAGAGCAGGCGCGCTAAACTTTTCTGCACTACGCGGACATCTCGTGTAGCTAAAAAATTAAATATTTCTCAATTCATTCAGGCTTCCTTATTCCCGATCATAACAAGGAGCACACGGCGGGTGAAACTGGGCGGCAGTAGATGCTCACTTCTCCATGGCACTTGATTTACCTCTGATGTTTTGAGGTCCGTATTTGCTCTGCTCCTATTTTGCATTATTTTATTGACTTTTAACTTAAAAACTGTTTGTTATCTACATACATTTCACTTTAGAAAATTTTTTTACTTGTTAAAAATTAAATCACTGCACTCCCAAAAATTTCTCACCGATTTCAAAACTTTAAAAAACCCCTTCCGTAATAAATTCGATAAGTCATAAAGTCTTTTTTCCCCTTTTTTAAACTGTATTAGTGGGACTTCATTTGTCTAACCTGCGTCGCCGAATGCGCAACGTGTCCTTTGGTAACCCAATGTGCTACTTCATTTTACCGGAGGGAAATTTGCCGGCGTACAGTACGCAGATCTCGCCAGTTTGCAAGTAATCAAGGGCCAAGTGGCGCTAGCACTTGTCATGGTTTCATGTAATGATAGAGTTACAATTGAAACTAAAAACAAATTGATAATCTTAAATCCTTTACCGTTTTCCTTGATGTCTGTACCAAAGAAAAGGTATACAAAACAAAATTCCGAACAAATATTGATCATCTCTAATTTATGTTTTTACGAGTCCTTTCATTCAAATTTTCTCTCTTTTAGAACACAAAAAACAAAGTTAACTCCCTTTTACTCCCCAAAAACAAAAGTCCAATTAAAAGAGGTTTGGGGAATTCCTTTTTACCTTTCCCCGAAATGAAAATTGAAAGAATTGATTTTGTTCTTTAACATATTGGTCAAGAATTTTACTCCTAAAAAGATGTTACCATAGAATGCTTCAAATTTTTTACTCGGCAGTCAGTGCTATTGAACAGTGAGTGTTCGTTATCATGTCAACGCCTAGTGGGCATGGGACATTGTTTTTAAGGTCCCCAAAAATTCCCCAAAAAATTTTTATCAAAGTGTGGAACAATTTGGGAAAAGGGGCAGTTGATACCTATTTCTTATCGACTTAGGTTTGTGGGGGGCCCTAAATTTGAACACAAGACCTTCTGATCACAGAGAAAGCGCTTTACCGACAGAGCTGCGGTTTGGTTTTTCTAAAATATACGATGGTCAGTTTCTTGAATCAATGAAACAAAATTAATCATGTACCGACATATTCTTGGACGTCTACAAACCTAAGATGAAAGAAAATTGAACACATACTAGCTAAATCAAGTGCTTTTGGTTTAGTATTATTTCATTTAAAACGATAATTTGCCGCCTCTGTTATTATTACAATATTTTTGGGAAGGGATAATTTTTTTTTTTTCCCAAAAATATCTAAGGCTATATAATTTTGTTGTGGAAAAAACCAAACAAACCAAAAAATCATTATTACTTAAAAATTTTTTCTTCCTTTTTAAAACAAGAGGCCCACGGGCCTTATAGGTCACCTGAGTATCGTGTAACATCTTTGAAACAATTAAAATTGCTTCTTGTTTTAAACCAGAGGCCATGAAATTCACAATTAACAATTTTGAAAAAAAGAACCATTGCTTATCATAATTATAAACTTAGCAAAAAAACATTTACTTAATCCCAGAGGTAAAATCAGAGTAACAAAGAGAAAATGCACTTCCACTTTATGACCAGTTTTGCACCTCAACCCAAAGCAACCACTGACCCTTGGGCCACATATTTCAAAATTTTGCAAATTTTATCTTAAAAAAGGTTGATTAATACTAAAGAGCAGATTTCAAGGCATTAACTTATTTTCAGACTAGTAAACCCCCCCCCTCCACCCAGGGGGCATAAAAAAAAAACCATTTTGCTAGATGCACCTTTCTTTTTATCATAAATATATACATGTATACTTGGATCATTGGCATAAAACCCAGGAGCAAAGGAAAAGATTTTCAAAGAATTAAAGCATTTTCATATATGATCAATAGAGCCCCGTACAAACACGAGAACCCCAGACCCTGGGGCCATAAATTCACAACTTTGGAAGTGACACTCTTGCTCATCATAACTATATACTTAGTTAGTTTATTTAATACCCAGAACAGAAAAAGTTTTCAAAAATTAATGCATTTTCACTGTATGATCAATAGAGCCCCGCCCTAGCACCAAAAACCCCGACCCCCGGGGCCCGAAAAACCAATTTTTTGGGAATGGCACTCTTGCTCATCATAACTGTGTGCTTAAATTAGTTATGTTAATACCCAGAAGCAAAAGAAGAAGATTTTCAAAGAAATAATGCATTTTCACTATGATCAATAATCCCCCCCCTAACACCAGAACCCCTGACCCTGGGGCCATGAATTTAAATTTTGGCAGAAAACTCAATGCTCCAAATATTCACGCCAACAATTTGCCTGTTTGATGTCCAGGAGTAAAAAAAAGATTTTTTTAAAAATTGCAGTGACTCTGGTGGTTTTTTCCCAAATTTTCAATTTTTGTCCCCCTTTTTTCCCATAGATGCTATATACCAAATTTGGTTGAAATTGGTTCTTTGGTTTCAGAGAAGAAGCTGAAAATGTTGAAAATGTTCAAATGTTAACACACGACGGACGAAAAAATAGCAATAGGTCACCTGAGTTACTCAGGTGACCTAAAAAAATTCAAACCTAATCTGTTGAAAGTTGCCAAGTTAACGTTTTATTTGAGACAAAAATATAATTTTAGGGTCTCTGACGGTCATTGCTTGAGGGGATGTATACATGGACATTTAAAATTTGGAATGACAATAAACGATGTGTTAAATTTGGTCTACCAAATAATATAGATGAAGAAACCCCTTTTGTAAATGGAAGACAAAATGAATTTATCATCAAACATAAAAAGATTTTTTTTTAAGTTAAACAGAAACCCTTTTAAAAGAGCAAACAATTCCCAAAAAAGAAGGAATTTTTTTTTTATTAACGTACAAGATAAGTATTTGTTCAACCATCCCCCAACCACAATTAAAAGGAAAAATTTAAAAAGGCCAGCAGCGGAACGACAGTGGATGACGATATCGAGAGAAGATTAATCCAAAACAGTACAACTGCTCATATGAGCTCAGCCTCCATGTCTCCAAAAGAATTTAGATGACACCTGGTCAACGATGTCAGATTTCTGCCCAAAAAGTGGAACCTACACGGGAAGTAAGTTCTTTGATAATCCTAATAAGGTAAAGGAAAACATGACATGTTGAAGAAAAGTAAAGAAAAAGAGCAAAGTTTATGTCAGGTGTGCAAGGGGGAAATCAGTTGGGAATGAATTAAAACAAAATTCATTCCTAAAGGTAATGATGACAAGAATTACGACTATTAATAAGAGACTTGGGAAAAAATAATTGCGGGGAAAATTGAAACAATGAATGACTCAAAACCTAATCTTATAGAGCGCTGTTTCATTATGTACATGTATTAGCTGCTTTATTACGTATTATATATAAAAATTACTTTTCAACAACTTACACAGTAGATACCACAGACACCTGAAGTGTGGATAAAAAAATGTTAGAGTTTATATCTCAAAAATATATAATTTCCCCGTCAAACATATATCCATATGTCGTTTCATGCAAGTATATTGTACTTTTTCACACCTCTAAAGAATGGCCTTATACGGTATAAGAAAAATACACAAGGTAAGAAACAAAAACTGTGATTAAACAGAGGGGTTCCCTTCTTCGAGACAAAATTTCAAACTTAATAATAGTGCTGTACCTATCATAATTTTGAAAGCACTCTGTCAGTTTGGAGTCGCCTGTCTGATTGGTTAACTGTGACACATTTTAAAATCTTTAACCAGTCAGAGAAGGCGAAACAGAGGTGCGACTCTAAAACCTCCTCCTCACTTTTATTCACACTTCAGGTGCCTGTGTAGACACAGGAAGAAGTTCAAAATAAGAAATGTAACGTTTAGGCTATTTCAGACACGAATGACTCGTACAAGGAACGATTAAATCGTACCTAAAAGTATGCAGTTGAAATAACGTACAAATGTGAACTTCACTTAATCTAACGGACATGATTGGTTTATGTCAACATATAGTTTCTGCAAATGAGTCTCGTATGATATGTAAGCCTGCCATTGATGATCACATAAGAAAGGAAACCTTACTGATCAGAAATACTTTTCACATTTGAAAGTACATCTCTTTCTTTCAACGGTGCCATCTGTTGCAATGCTGAGCTTGAAGAGTCACCATTTCTATTTCTACCGAGACTCCATTCCATTAACAGATTTTTTAGGGGCATTGCTCAAAGAGCAATTGCCGGCTTAAGTGATACAGTTCAAGGCAGGATGTTGACCCCCTAGTCGCCATTTTAAAGTTACGTGCAAAAATATAGTTCTTACTCTCAACCGCTTTTGAGATAATACAAACGTAAAAAACAAAAAAATAAAACGAAGTTTTATTATATAAAATAAACATTTGTAGTAATGACTTTGAAAACTTCATTAGTCAAAGAACATAGTTCATTAGCGTAGGGATTTTTGATAATCAGTGTTACCGTAGTTCTCCATACATACGAGGTAAAGCAGGAGAGGGAACCAGACTGGCCTGTTTGTTTACATTCAGCTGGGTCCAATTAACCCGATCTACAAAATGGCCCGTGGTATTAGGATTAAAAAACTCACTGCAGTGTCTTATCATTTATATTGATAGTTTTAAAATAATTTTTTCATCAGAATATAAACGCAGACCTGCCAAGTGACCCGCATTGGTGGGTACCCCAAACATATCACCCCCCACCATAATGACCCGGGCTGTCTTTTTTTCACCCGCAAAATAATCATCCCAATTTTTTGACCCAATATTAATTAAGCATGTTTGTCTCAATAAAAAAATCTGAAATTCAAATTACCTAAAATTTCCGATTTGTGTTTTACAAATCGGATATGAACATCTTGTTTATTCAATGCACACAGATTAGTATCTTTGTTTGCCGAGGTGTTAAAAAAACTGTTAATTAGCCACAGGAAATCATTTCACGCTTGATCGCAGACTGACACAGCTGTACAGGTAATATGCCTGGAGCATGAGGGGATTATACGTAACCATTTGAAGGGGTATATACATGGTGAACCACATAGATTTAGAGGTTAATTAAATATCATTTTATTAAAAAAAAATTAATTAATTAAATACAATGATATGATAAACATTGGGATCGTTTTTTAAAAACAAAAAAAAAAACCCAAATACAAAGCATAACTATAACAGCTGATTTTATCAGCTCTGTATATTGAAATTATTGTTAAGTGTAGTGGTTAAAAGAAAATGATATTAATTAAGATAAAGCAAAAGAGTCTAAAGTGAAGTATATTAATTTCCCCCCCCCCTCCCAAAATGTAGCTAAAATGTTAAATGGCTATGACAAGGGAATACCCACTTACAGTCACATCATGATTTAAGATTTTAAGTTTTTTTTTGGGGGTGTTGGGTACCCTTATAATTTATTTTGTAGTATTTGATTCATTTAATTTTTTTTTTGTCAATTTTAATTGTAAAAAGAATGACCTCAGTACCCTGACTTTTTCAAAATTAATTTCTTTTCAACAAATAGCTTTTTTATTTCAATTTTTGCACATATATTTGGGCTAGTAACTTTTACTTGGGGTAGAACTTTATAGCTGCCACTAGCCCGTGGGCTAGTAATTGATTTTTCTAATTGCACACCCCTGTTTGTGTGTTTTAAAATTAATAATAGGAAATTAGATGGCACATATATCTTACCACCACCCCCTGCAGCAGCAATTTTTCAATATTAATCTTTCAATGTAATGTCTAATTACAATTTTCTGATTGTGTAATATGTTGAAAATTAATCATTGTAGAATCTAAAAAATGTTTCCCAGAAACTTTTTAAATTTTTAAAACTTTGCAAAAATTCTATTGGACTAAAAGTATTAATTTCATCAATCTGAAAGTGTTCTTATACAAGCAATTTTAAATAACCTTTCCTAAGTAAAAATTAAGTCTGCAATAAAATATAACATATACATGCATGTGTTTGACTGTTTGCATTGATGCCTAAAAATTAGGGGGCATTTTGTTACTCAAACCTCAACAAAAATTCGGGCCCTGGTATACCCAACATTTCAATTTGAATGTTGGGTATACCCCCCCCAGCATCAATTTTGGTTGGCAGGTCTGATAAACTGATTCATGTAAGAAATCCACTCTACTCTGTAAATGAGCCCGGCCCCTTTTACTTTGAGTACTTTATTTTTTATAAAGATCAGATCAAAGTGCCTTCCCGTGGCTCAAACACTATAATCACTTTTTTTCATTTTGTGAATTTTAAAATCTTGAAGACCTATATCCTACTAACTGAAAAAGTCATTTTACACTGTAATGATTTGTGGGAACTATAAACGTTAAGAAGACCAAGAATGCGGGTTAAATGGAATAATCTGCCCCCCCCCCCCTTTTCTGAGTTGAAATAGACTCACCCAAAAGGGGGATATATAAGAACGCGCTGAAGTTTAGGGTTGTAGTGTTTGGGAGTGCAAAGACGAAGCAGTAGAAGAATTTGGGTAAGAATAAGAAAAGGGGAAATAAAAGAAATTAGAAAACATTGCACCAGTGGCAAGAAACCCGGGGAATTGAGGGAGATACTGGGGGGTGAATCTGCATAAAAACGAAACTCCTAGTATCCGCCATCAATAGGAACCTGGGGGAAAGGACAGGGGCTTTGTTTAACCAAGTCATAATTTAACCACGCCTGTATATATTTTGTGATTAAAGAAATTAAAGAATAACCCAGATAGGTTAAATTGTTAGGGAAAAAATTTTTATATTGTAAATATTTAAATCATTAGATCAAATACTCAGATAGAGTAACTCAGTTAGAGTAAGCCTATAAAAACCCAAAAGCAGGGTACACGTTACAATACCATAGGAATCTTTTTTTTTTAAACTCCAGTACAGGGCCAGAACAAGTGAAATTTAATTCCA
>NW_026923584.1:0-22143 GCF_032062105.1 Saccostrea cuccullata | reverse complement strand
GAGATGTTTATTGTTGTACATCTTCAGGCGTTATGCACTGTGACACTCAGATACCTGTGTATATCCTTCTGTTTTCCCTGACCTTTTCAATATTTTCAATACAATATACACAGTATTTAGGCCAAGATTGAAATAGCATCAGTGCACCCGATCCCCCGGGAGTTTGGACAATAATTTATTGTTTGTGGATTGCCCCTATTACCGTTGGAGAATATTCTCAAATGTAATGCAATCTTGCCCCTTTTTAAATGCAGAATTTTACCCTTTTAAATTAGAATATTGTTATCTTATAGCAAAAGACATTAAGTATAGTCTGTATAGATACTAATAAAGGATTTTTTAGGAAAGAGACTTACAATATATACATGATATCGATTGAATAAAGTCGCATATTTCACTGTTAAACTTCGCCATTACGGTTATGTAGGTCATTGTGCGTCTATCAAGCGTACGATTAGTATGAATACAGTAGCGTGTGTTCGAAGTGTACTCTTATTTTTATGATGAAGTGACACCTAAAACTCCTCTTTTTTAGTGCTAGAGACCGACCAAATGTAAACATCCTTTATTAATTTGTAAGGCTTCACTTCGTTTTTTGTCCCCCGCTTGAAAAGTGGGGGATATTAATTTGGGTTTCTACGTCCGTCCGTCTGTCCGTCCGTCCGTCCGTCTTTCTGTCTGTCTGTAACGCTTTCGTTTCCACACGATATCTCGGAAATCCTTTGAGCTTTTGCAATTAAATTTAGCATAGCAACTCCCTGTGGACTAAAGAAGACCCCTATTGATTTTGAGGTCAGAAGGTAAAAGGTCAAGGTCATAAATAAGCAAATTCTGTCTGTTAAAACACTTTCGTTTCCACACGATATCTCTAGAACCATTTGAGCTATTGCAATGAAATTTTATATAACAACTCCCTGTGGCCTAATGAAGACCCCTATTGATTTTGAGGTCAAAAGGTCAAAGTTCAAGGTCGTAAATTTATACATTCTGTCTGTGTGAAATACTATTATTTCCGGGCGATATTTCAAGAAGATTTTGAGCTTATGCAATGTAATTTTATATCAAAACTCCCTAGGACGTCTCTCGCCCCTCTTAAAGTGCCCTGCCCCGTTTGTTTTATTAGTTTTTGTAGTATTACATGTCGCTATTTTTAGCGCAGGGGCATGAGGAGAGTTATTGCGTATAAAACAGGTTCTCGGCAGACTTTATGTTCTTATTACATCTATCAGAAATGTTTAATAAAGGCTAAATAAATTAAACACCATGGATTGCGTAAAATTTTGAGAATACCGAACATGAAAACATGAATATATACATGTATGCGACTTCACTTCTGCATATATGTAGCAGGGGTTGTAGATGAATAATAACACCTGCGGGTTCGTTTATATATTGGTTCATTATGGAGTCATCTAATACAAGCAAATCATCATGATCATAGCCCTGAAAATACAATACATATTTAATCAGGATATATCAATAGTATTTCACATTATAACAAATCATAAAACATCAATTCATGTACATAGCATTTGAGGAATTCACAAGTTATTCCCCTTGAATCAGACTTTTATAAAATACCATGAAATACATGTAAGGCTGATATTTAACATTCATATAGAAAATAGATTCTTTATGTTGACAGTATCATAAATAGAAATTATTATTAAATATCACATTTACAATTCTCAGAATAAAATAGTAAATCTGTATTGCAAAAATATATAAATTGGTACCTATTTGTGGAACAAAGCTTGACTCCTAGCTTCTTTAAGGTGCAGCAGAGTATTTATAAACAGTAAATAAATAAATCTGGACTCTGCAAAATAAATTTAACTCTCACTCCAAAAATCTCTTATTCAGTTTATTAATTTCAGAAATGAGAAATTATGAATATAAAAGTATTTGATTTTAAGTTATGTATTTTAAAAAGTAAATTGTATGATACTTACAGTTTCTTTGAAACAGTCAGTCAAATTTCATAAATTAAAGATCATTTGCAATAGCATGTTAACTCATGCAAAGTCGCTGAAAAGTGTCTTTGTCTGTTGTCCAGAATTTGGAGGTAAAAGACTTGACCAATAGGATTTAAGGAAATTGAATTCTACACAGGTAGCTTATTACAGGTGTAGAAAAAGAAAAGGAGTGGATCTAAAGTTTAAGCTGGGTATTTATTTTATTTCATTTAGGTTGTTTTATTTAATTTAATGCACTTTAGAGTTTAAAATCAGTTGTGACTAATTCATAAATGTATAATTATTAAATTATACATTTGAATATCATAATATTTAAAATAGTATAAAACTATCACTATTACATTTTCCCCCTGTTAACAAATGACGTCCTCGTCATTCAGTAACAAATATAGAAGAGGAAATTACTTATAAGAGTTATCATAAAAAATTTAACTCTATGAGTTGAATAAGATTTACTTAATCAACAAGTTATAGCAAAAAAAAAAAATTCTCAACTTAAATTATCACTGAAAGCAATTTTCAGCAACATTATGGTATACTGTCATATATTGCTCATTTATCAATGTGCAATCATAATGTTGAAAGCAATTGTATAACATAAAATACCACATTCCTCCTCTGATGCGAAATGATGTACCCATCATTTAAAATAAAATTACAAAGAGGAAGTATGCTCTGTATCAATCTTAATTCACCGACTAAGATGTACTCATTCAACACTAAATAAATTAATCACAGAATTTCTGTAATTCTAGCCACATAGCTCATTAAATTTTTAAGAGCAATTAATAATTGTGTATATCAGTTGATTGTCATAAAATCATATTAAAACATTAAGGACATAATCATAAAAACTTACTTAAAAGAATACTTTTCAGCAGACTCAGTTATGACCTTTATTAAAGCATCAGAAATAACTTTACCATCAACATTTTGGAAAAGTTTTTTATCTGCTAAAGATTGTAAATACTCTGCTTTCATTTTCCAATCTGGTTGATGGATTTGTGAAAATACATATTCGTCATTTCGCATCCATTGTGGTTTTGACCTTGACCTTGCAGACCTTCGCGGTATGTTGTTTTCATTTTCTAACCCTGACCCTATTTCACCAGGAGATTGAAGAGTTATTTCCCTTGTATTTCCTGAACTTTGTGCTGTCCCGGCTGACGCACCATTGTCAAGAGATATCTCGACATTTGGACTACTAGGTTCTTCAAAAGTACTTGTTTTATTTGACCCAGAAATAGAACTTTCAGATGAAACTGAATTTCGATGCAAATCTGGAATATGATCCACTTCCGATTTGGTATGTGGTGTCATATTTATATTTTCATGTTCTCCAGCTGGATTACTATGTACAATTGGCTCAGTAGCTGCAGAATTATCAATATTTTCATTGACATCTACTGGCACCTGTTTTGGTGTACGATATACAATAAAGGATTCATTTTCTGAATCACTATTTGAGTCCTCAGTATGGACATCAATATCCTTTTTAGAGGGTCTTTTTACAGAAGGATCTGCTTGATCATCTAATGTACTTTTTATCTTTGGGACTGGTTTTCTTTTCATAGGAACTGGTTTAGGTTTCTGTACCTCATTATTGTCACAAGATGAACAGATGGGATGTAATAAGTTCTATGTAAAACTCTTGTCTTTACTTCCCCATTCTGTTTTTAACTTTGTATACAGGGATATCTTTATTTGGTTGATTGATAACAATATAAGGATCATTTTACCATTTGTCAGCCAACTTATGGCGACCATCAATAGCAACAATCTTAACCAAAACAAGATCACCTGGTTCAAGTATACTACTTTTGATTTTTACATCATAATGCTTCTTTTGTTTCTCATGAGACATATGTATGTTCTTTGAAGCAAGTTCATAAGAATGTTTCAACCTATTTTTCAAAGATTCTACATACTTGGACATTGATTTCTTTTCACTGGAAGTATGATTATCAAACAAGATATCTATGGGTAGATTTGGTTCTCGACCAAACATCAAATAAAATGGAGAATATGATGTTGTATCTTGTTTAGTACAATTGTAAGCATGCACAATTGGTTTGATAAAAGACTTCCAATCTTGTTTTTCATTAGGATTTAATGTACCTAGCATAGATATTAGAGTACGATTAAATCTTTCACAATGACCATTACCCATAGGGTGATATGGTGTTGTTCTAGATTTCTTGATACCAAGTATTGAATATAATTCTTTTATGATCTTACTTTCAAAGTTTGCACCTTGATCTGAATGGATCTTGTGTGGTATACCATAATTTAATACAAAGTTTTGATAAAAAGCTTCAGCGGTAGTTTTAGCTGTCATGTTCTTTGTAGGGATTGCCATAGCATACCTAGTTAAGTGATCTGTAATGACCAGTACATATTGAAAACCACCTTTTGATTGTTCTAGACATAAAAAATCAAGACAAACAAGTTGTAATGGTTGTGATGTTTTGATATTTACTAAAGGAGCTTTCATATTTGTTGGCGTCTTTCTCCTGATACATCTTTCACAATTATGGATATGATCCTCAAGGTCTCGTGTCATACCATGCCAGAAAAATCTGTCCTTTGCAAGTGAAAGTGTTCTATCTCTTCCTTGATGACCCATTTTGTTATGAAGATGGAATAGGACATGGCTTATAAGTGAAGATGGTAAAACAAGTTGATGTATAGGACCTTGTTCAGTCTTTACTTCTCTGTATAACTTGTCATCAATAATTTTGAGTTTGTCAAAACATTGAAATAATGTCTTGCTATAAGGGGTTTGGGGAATTTCATATTTGCTTGGTTTGTATTTGTAATAAACTTGGTCAAACCAATATGAAATATCAGGATCTTGTATTTGTTCCTGTATAATATCGATACTTTGTAAAGTTTCATACAGAGTGTTGGTACTCATGGACACAATCTCCTCTGATACAGGAAGAGTTTCAATCAGTGATGTACACTGTGTAACATTACAGATAGCTTGAACTGATTCGGTTGATATTGTATCATGTTCTAAACTTGGTAAACGTGACAATGCATCGGCATCTGCATTTGTTTTGCCTGGTCTATATTTCAAATCAAAATTGTAAGCAGACAAGGTTGCAAGCCATCTATGACCAGTAGCATCTAGTTGTGCAGTTGTAAGGACATAAGTTAAAGGATTGTTATCTGTTAAAACAGTAAAACTATGTCCATATAAGTAATCTTTACATTTTTCTGTAACGGACCATCTTAGCGCAAGGAATTCATATTTGTGTGCTGGATTATTCCGCTCAGCTTTGTTAAGACCTCTGCTTGCATAGGCCACAACATGTTTAAGTCCATCCTCTTTTTGCAGATAAAGTACTGCACCTAACCAATGCAAAGATGCATCAGTATGCAATTCAAATGATTTTGAATAATCAGTGTAGGCTAATATGGGATAAGAAGACAATTGATTTTTCAGAAAATTAAAAGCATGTTCTTGTTCTTCTTCCCATTTAAATTCTGGTAACTGTTTATTGAACAAAGTTTTCTTTTTTCCTCGATTTTTCTTTGTGGGAGTAGGCATGAGATATAATAAAGGTCTAGCAATTTTTGAAAAATTTTTGATAAATTTTCTGTAGTAGCCTACAAATCCCAAAAATTGACGGACTTCTTCGCGAGTTTTGGGACAAGGCCATTCTTGAACCTTTTAAATTTTCTCTTCATCAGGCTCAATGCCTTTCTCTGACACAACATGTCCAACATATCGAACACGAGTCTTAAGTAAGGAACATTTCTTTGGTGACAGTTTTATTCCTGCGTCACGTAGTTTTTGAAACACTAAACTTAAACGCTCTAAGTGTTCTTCGTAAGTATTTGAAAATATAATAATGTCATCCAAATATATGAAACAAATTTTTTAATGTAAGTCCCCTAGACATTGTTCCATTAGTCTTTGATAAGTGGCAGGGGCATTTGCTAGCCCAAAGGCCATTCTTTTGTACTCGTAAAACCCAAGAGGGCCAACTGTAAATGCAGTGCGCTCTTTATGTTTTTCTTCAATTTCAATTTGATGATACCCAGATTTCATATCTAGTATTGAAAAATATTTATTTCCAGATAGAGAATCTAAAATTTCATCAATTCTGGGTAAGGAGTAACTGTCTTTAATCGTTCTTTGATTTAGTTCTCTAAAATCAATGCAAAGACGTAATTCTCCCGTTTTCTTTTTTACGAGAACAACATTTGACGCAAAAGGAGAATGTGATTGGCGAATTATGCCAGCACTCAGCAATTGTTGCAGGTGATTCCTAACCTCATCAAACATTGACGGAGGTATTCTCCTAAATCTTTGTTTAAAAGGGACTTCATTTGATAATTCAATTTGATGTTTAACGGATTTAGTAAACCCAACATCTGTGTCACCTTTTGAAAAGATGTCATTGAAATTCTGAATCAATCGAGATAATTTTTGGAAATTTTCCTCTGATAGATCATCTTTTGGAATATTAATAAGGTCGATAATATTAATATCTGAGGAATCTTTGTTCTTTTTGATATGACAAGCAATATCTTCTACATTTACTGGCTGAGCTTCACAAAGTAAAGCATGTGGGGCAAGAGTTACAGTTCGTGTTGTGATATTGCAAATATGCACAGGTACTAAACCATTAAGTTGATATTTGTATGGTACGAGGGGCATTTCAAAAGTCCTGAGAACTGTGTAATAAAAAATTAACCGTTTCACGGAAATTATTGAGTTTGATATCATTGTAAAGATCAGAAAAATATACACATGTTGTGAGTTAACTTTGTTATTTTTATGACGTAATATTTGCGAAAATGACGTCATAGTACAAACTGTTAAGCATACTGAAAAGTCGCGTTCTTATCCACATGAGACAATTTTAAAAGTGCTGCCGAAGGTTTATTTGAAAAAAATATTACATACAAAATTTTTATTTGCAAAGCGGTAGAGTAGGACTATGGCACCGTTTATCAAAAATTTCATATTTCATTGTATGGTTTGTTTACAAGCACGGTTTATGCCCGGTTATGCTATCATCGACATTCATTTAAGATTTTAAGTTAAAGGATACGACTGAATTTTCGGTCGTTTATAAAGCTCTCCGCTGTATGATATAAAACATTTTCTGTATAAAACTCAAGTATATTAATGCAGTTTTCAAGAAATATATTTTGAGTAACAGCACTCTTACCGTTTACAAATAAAATGTACGAAAGTCTTGCCCCTGACTTGTTTCTTTGCGTATTTTTTCTAATTAATTCACATTCGACGCCCAAGAACTCACTACTGCTTTTGACTTTTGACTTAAAAAAGGTTTATAAGTTACACAGGCATGTAAAATCTTATTTAATTTCCATGAATTAAAATTTGCGAATATGTGGAGGTACGGTGGGGTTACAACTGCGCCCGCGCCATTTTGGATTTTACGAGAAAATATGGGGCACTCTAAACTTAACTTCTCTTGAGCCTTCATCAATCCCTCAAATCTAGTTAAAACACCTGACGAATTGATGCCATCAAATTTTGTAACACGATCGTCTATTTTTCTTTGATTGTCAACTTTGCCTTTTTCTCACAGTTAGGTCTGTTTTACGCAATATTTTGAGCGAGATTCGATAAAAACATGCGATGTTTGACAATCGCTTAAACCATTTCAGAACAAGAAGATCTGCAAAATAGAACACCAAATGATAGATTGTAGTCTATGTAAACATTCCACCAACTGGCATTTGCGTCCGATAGTTTGCGCCCAAGTAATGAGCAAAAGTTGTTTTTAAAATTTTAATTTGATCAAATTGTGTCTTTTGTTACGTCATTTTTATGGCCAGTATCGTGAGCATACGAAATTATGACGTCATTTTCGGAGTTATTACGCCATAAAAATTATAAAATGACATCACAATATGTGTATATGTGTGTATGTGTATATATTTTTTTATCTTTCCAATGATATCAAACTCAATAATTTCCATGAAACGGTTAATTTTTTATTTAACAGTTCTCAGAACTTTTGAAATGCCCCTCGTATAAGTATAGGTGAAATGTCTATATCATTTGGTATTTTTGACTTAGGTGTAGGTTGTAATATTGCACAAACTGGCTGGTAAGGTAATTCCTTCTGAAGGTAACCTTGTACAACAATATCTGTATTTGGGGGGATGGTAACTTTTGATGACTCAGCTAGCCGTATGAATGGTAGTATATTGTTGTGTTTATGCAATTCTTTTTCTCGTAAAGAAATACACCTAAATGCAAGATACCAAGGAGTAAATAACTTGGCTTCTTGAAAATATCTAGGTCCATGGGACTCTTTGACTATGTTCATTAATACAGATATGATATTTGTACCTATTAAAACAGGAACACTGTTATTGTAAGATGTTGTAGGTACAATAAGAAACAAACCATCTATTGACACTTGGTCATCACCTATGCCATCGATTTTTAAAGGACATTGTATATAACCTGAATATGGTAAAGTTTGACCATCTGCACATTCAATGTGCAGAAAATCTGTCACAGGTTTCAAAGGTAAATGGTGCAGATGTTCTTCGTAAAAACTTTGACAAATTGTTGAGATAGAAGAACCTGTATCAACAAGTGCTGTTGTAATGACATTATCAATATCAACAGAGACTTCATTGGTTGTACCTACTAGAGTACAAGTTCTATTTGTTTGTCTATAATTTGTAATACTGTGAGGCCTTTTGTGATAGGATCTTAAATGATCTTTCCTAACTTTAATATATAAATCAGAATGACCAAATTGATTGCAAATATTACATTTTATTTTTTCAAAATTTTCAGAATTAGAGCTTTGTTGTGTTACAGCATCTATGTCTGTTATTTGCTCCACAATACAGACATTTTCTAGCTTTTTCGATTTGCTTCTTGGCGTTGCATGTAAAAATTTTGAATAATTGTTTTGCTGTCATAGACATTACCAAAAACACCTTCTAATTTCTCTATAATGTCTGCAGGAGTTGCCTCCTCTGATGGAGAGAGTAATAACCCCCAAGCCTTTCCCTTTAAAGAATTTCTAATTGCTTGTAATGTAATAGGCAGGGAGAAATTTCTTTCTTTAAGAATACATTTGACCTCAAATTTCCAAACTTCAAAAGATGTTTCGGATTTTTCTTCCCCTGAAAATATAGGAATTTTTGGATGGGAAATGGACAATGAGGTATGTGTTGAAAATGAAGCAGGTATTGGGTCATTATCAAAACTGAATTTGGGTGATTCTGTCTTAATATGAGGCTTTGGAGTAGAGGAAGGTAAGCGTGGAAGTTCTAACTCATCTGGAGCATGAGAAAGTTCTTGAAATTCTTCCTCTGTAAGAATTTTATAATTGGTGTTTTGTTTTAAGAAATCAACCATGACCTTTATGTCAGCTTGTGTGACCGCTTGTTCTTCTTGTTCCTCTTGTTCTTTTTTAAGATGTTTGTCAGTTTCGGGGTTCTTTGCAGCCATTTTTTACTGAAGAAAATATGTACATGCACACTAATGTCTATAAACAAAAAAAAAATTATAATCACATACAAAGAAACCGCACGGTAAAAATCGCACGCGCAAAACTGCACGAAATACACTATATCTATGTGCACTTACATATGCATTAAAATAAATAAGCAGAAAGGTTGTACGGAAATATACTTTGTATTAAATACAAAGTAACCAAAATAATACTTTAAGACATGCAGAGTTACTGACCCTTTGATAACTGATGAGATTGACTCACCTAATTATTGGTAAGGTCAATAACATAGGGATTGACTTTTCTTAATTGATGAGATTAACACACCTAATTAATACCGAGTCAATATGGATTGTACTTTAGACATATATACCAAAGTTGCAAGTTTTACACAAATTAAACTTGACAAACGGAAAATCTCAATCAGAAATTCAAAAACGCCTGACCACGTCTATAACATGTACTTACAGACGCTCACTGTATATTGAGATAAATTACATGATCATCTTAATCATAACATTCCTTCTGAACATCTTGTAAAATTTCCCTAATGATGGCCAAGCTTAAAATATTGCCTGGGTGAATCCCATCATAATTTAGTGTTAAATTCACTGAGTGTTTAGGAATATAATTTTTGTAATTTAAATAAGTTTGAATTATAATTTAGAAATAAGAAGTTTTTAAATTCAAAAATAGATTTAACTTTAATCTTTTGGTCTAGTTTTACCAAAAATCAAATGTAATAAATTTTACCAGGTCAAAGGTCACTCAAAGTCACTGATGGGTCAGATAGAAGTCAATAAGTAGAAAAATAGAAGTTAGTGAAAAGAAAAAAAAATACTCTCTGGTATTTGCAAACAATATCAATTAAAGCATGCTCAGTGAATTCTTGAAAACAAAAATAAAATGTGCACTATCAAATATAACTAAATACTTGCAAATATGGCAAACTATAATATTGGAGAAATGTTCAGTTCAGTGAATGTCCGTTCTCCTACGATGTCCCAGAATTCACAGTTGAATTTGAACCAGTCCTTTTTTCACCAATCCCACCGTGGATGCCATTTTGTATCAAGGGTTGTAGATGAATAATAACACCTGTGGGTTCGTTTATACATTGGTTTATTATGGAGTCATCTAATACAAGTAAATCATCATGATCATAGCCCTGAAAATACAATACATATTTAATCAGGATATATCAATAGTATTTCACATTATAACAAATCATAAAACATCAATTCATGTACATAGCATTTGAGGAATTCACAAGTTATTCCCCTTGAATCAGACTTTTATAAAATACCATGAAATACATGTAAAGCTGATATTAAACATTCATATAGAAAATAGATTCTTTATGTTGACAGTATAATAAATAGAAATTATTATTAAATATCACATTTACAATTCTCAGAATAAAATAGTAAATCTGTATTGCAAAAATATATAAATTGGTACCTATTTGTGGAACAAACCTTGACTCCTAGCTTCTTTAAGGTGCAGCAGAGTATTTATAAACAGTAAATAAATAAATCTGGACTCTGCAAAATAAATTTATCTCTCACTCCAAAATTCTCTCATTCAGTGTATTAATTTCAGAAATTAGAAATTATGAATATAATTTTAAGTTATGTATTTTAAAAAGTAAATTGTATGATACTTACAGTTTCTTTGAAACAGTCAGTCAAATTTCATAAATTAAAGATCATTTGCAATAGCATGTTAACTCATGCAAAGTCGCTGAAATGTGTCTTTGTCTGTTGTCCAGAATTTGGAGGTAAAAGACTTGACCAATAGGATTTAAGGAAATTGAATTCTACTCAGGTAGCTTATTACAGGTGTAGAAAAAGAAAAGGAGTGGATCTAAAGTTTTAGCTGATTATTTATTTTATTTCATTTAGGTTGTTTTATTTAATTTAATGCACTTTAGAGTTTAAAATCAGTTGTGACTAATTCATAAATGTATAATTATTAAATTATACATTTGAATATCATTATATTTAAAATAGTATAAAACTATCACTATTACATATACTTCAGACCATGTAAAGCGATTCCGTGGTCTAGTGGTTATGTCTCTCGCTTCAGGTGTGAGAGGTACTGTGATCGAATCCCGGTCGAACCTTTCTTTTTTTTTAAATACTTTTTTTTTTACTAAATGATAGTATTCAGCATGTGAAATGAAAAATTTATGAGGTTATAAAATCATCATTACAGTGTGATAAATATTCCATATAAAAAATCTTCTATACACATAATGAAGAATAAGCAATCAAATCTTTATATGCATATTGACATACATGTATTTTATTTGCTTCAGTATACATGTATACATTTAATAATTCTACAAATTCAGTCAGGGGGAGCCGACTTTTTCCCTAAGCGGGGGACACGAATTCTCTGAATTAGCTTGTTTCTGTTTAACTTACGAGTTATATTTAAAATTATTTACTACCCGGTATAAATTCGTCAAATTGTTTATATATATAAAGACACAATTATTTGGAATTTTGAAAGGAACGTATAACGCAGGATGCATTTTTTTTTTTATACTTAAAGACTTTATTTTATGGAGATAATAATTAATCCATAAAAGCTTAGTATTAATATATTAAAACTCATTACATTTACAAGATTGATTATTTCACAACATGTTCATGTACATATAATTTTGCAAAATTCTTATGCTCAACCAAATACGGTTGAATTTTGATATAGGCTTCACTCTATGTATAAAAAAAAATCTCGCAAAAAAATGAAAATAAAGCTTCATTTTAACGTCAACATCAACGCTGCTAGATATAAAAAATATCAGCATTAGACAAGCGTAATTTACGGAAGCGTATTGCTGCCACTTGAAAAAAAATATTGTAAGTCGTACGTACGACATAATAAGTCGTACATACTACATAGTAAGTCGTACGTACGAGATACTTAGTCGTACGAACGAGATACTATGTCGTACGTATGACAAACTAAGTCGTACGTACGACAAATTAAGTCGTACGAACGACATAATAAGTCGTACGTACGACATAATATTAAGTCTTACAAACGAGATACTAAGTCGTACGTACGACATAATAAGTCGTATGTACGACATGCTAAGTCGTACGAACGAGATACTATGTCGAACTTACGACATACTAAGTCGTACGTACGACAAATTAAGTCGTACGAACGACATAATAAGTCATACGAACGAGATACTAAGTCGTCCGAACGACATAATAAGTCGTACGTACGAGATACTAAGTCGTACAAACGAGATACTATGTCGTACGTACGACATAATAAGTCGTACGTACGAGATACTAAGTCGTACGAACGAGATACTAAGTCGTACGTACGAGATACTAAGTCGTACGAACGAGATAACATAAACCCCTTGTAGCCATGTGTTTATGTTACTTATACGATATAATATGTAGTTATTCGGTTTTCTTTATAATATCATAAATAGACGGGAGTGCCAGTAGTTGTGCTTTTGATTACTAAAACGGAACAACCTAAATTTCATATGCATATGTAACTTCAATCTATTTAACAGTTAAAAAAAGTTAATTTTACATTTTGACTAAGAAGTCCTATCCAAAGCAGGCCCCCCTCCACCCCTTAAAGAATCTGATAATTTGATACGTTTTTATCGAAAGAATGTTATAAATTAAGCTTTTCAGCGGGTACCGATGTGGGTGAAAAGTACAAAAATCCCGAAAATATTTCTTTAATTATATATATGGTTTATATTTATGTTTAATGTCCTTTTAATTAGAAAAGCTCGGATGTTTTGAGACTGACATTCAACATTTTTACTGTGGCCTGGTTCGAATCACCTGGTGGCACACGTTTACTTCTATAAAAACAGACTTGTATGTTTCACTTCATTTTCCTCTATAAATGATTTATTTTTCTTTAGAGATAAACGACATTTATGAGAATGTAGACCAGAAATATTATTCTCTAAAAATTATCCCACAGTGTAAGCATTCATTGTTTGAGGACAAGAATTTTTCATTCTTCCTCTTGATGAAGGAGTCCCACACAAACGCCCCCCCCCCCAAAAAAAAAGAGAAAAAAAAAACACAAAACATGAATGACATGCAGTTGATGCCTTAGTATACACCCCCCCCCCCAAAAAAAAAAACAAAACAAAACAAAACAAACAAACAAACAAAAACAATAAATGCATGAAGAATCTAATACATTTAATCTTGGAAAAGATTCCAAACGAATAAATTAAAAAGAAATCGCATGATGTGAGGGACAGAATACCTTCTAGATTTGAATTTAAGAAGATTATTTATCTATTAAGCGAAGATAACATTTTTCTAACAGGTTTTACGTATATGATCAGCTTGAAGACCCGGGGCCGTAACAGAAAGCATGCTATTTAGATTTTAAATGACTTTAAGCAAAGTTGCCACCCTAAAAATAATATATACGTTGTATACATGAAATGTTTCTTTATCAAATAAATAAGCCGTAAACTATAAATTGATAAGAAAAAAATTGATTTATTTCAGCTGTTAAATTTGATCATTTTCATATGGAGCTCTAGCTTCTTCTAAAGTAGAGCAATATTGTCAAAAATGGACACGACCCCCCCCCCCCCCCCCTGCCCTCTTAAGCAGGGTTGCGCATACAAAGTGCTAACCCATAAAAATAAAGAAATTAAGATTTCTTGCAGTGACATAGCATCGTTTTTGAAAGGGGAAAGGGGGCAGCCAGAGAAAAAAAACTTACCTGAAAAAGTTGACAAGTAAAAAATTGCCCTAGCAAGAAAACATTATTTTGGGGAGGGGGAGTCTTTTTTAAGTTTCAACTTCTTTCAGTACAATTTCCCCCCATATAATACTACATGTACATTACCCTTATTTCACTTTACTGTATCACAAAGTGGGGGAAGGGGCAACCGGCCTTTCAATGCAAAGAAGATGGGCGCATTTGGCGAGTAATCTGCAGGAATCATTTGTACGAAACAGTTATGGTTTAATTGTCTATGATTTGGTTGGCTGAATATAGCTGGTCAGATTTTTCAAGCACGTCCATAGGTTTTTTTTTCATTTAGTTTGAAAGACCGTGTGAAATTGTAACATTTATGTCCGTTTTTCCTGGGGATACCGTAACATATTAATGTTTCACAAAAAAAATAAACACCTAAAATATTTAATGCACCAAGTTGCATGATACATGTACATTATAAAATAGAAGATTAGATTCTGAATTGATTTCGCTCAGTAACCAAACTAAACCAAAATTTATCTATTTCAAAATTTTAATACATAACGTTATCAGTACATAAAATGAAACTGACAAAATAAATGGTTGTTTGCATGAAAAAAGAGTAACACCCCATTCCAGTCTCGAACCAAAAACTTTTCGCTTCGAGTGCACTGAGTAGGTAGCCCATCTTACTGAGCTATCACCGCTACACATATGGATGATTTTAAAAGGACAAAGAAGCACCACATTCATATATTTGGATTTTTTGGGGAAAAGTTAATTTTTCGTTGTCTCTGGGTCTTCTCTCCATTTTTTAAAAAAGTGTATTCGTTTCTTTGAATTAAGATACACACGAATAACGTTTCAAAATCATGGAGAGAAGACCCAGAGATAGAAAAAATTTAGAAAAACGTGTCTAAAAATGTACCTTTTTGTACCAAATGTCTAATCTGGCCAATTTTCAAGTTATTTTTTTAGCTAATCAGAGCTCAATTTCAGGAAAATATTTTCCTTTCCTGTTGCACAGGAACCCGATAAATAAAAAAAAATGTTAAAATTTCATGTGACATGTCGATAAAATTTTCACTTTTCAAGTACGCCCCGATTCCTGCCGAATGCCCATCAAAAGCGCCCACGTTCTTTTAAACAATAATATTGCTACGTGCCTGTTTTAGGAATATGCATATCTATACATTGTGTCCTAATTAACTACAATTTTTCATGAAATTTTATGCAGCTGTTTAAGAATAATTATGCTTATAAAAAATAAAGAAATAAAAAAAAAAAAAAGGACTGACGGATTAACTGACGTGCCAAAGACATTATACCACTCGCAACTTGTTATAAAAGTAATTTATAATTTCTCTCTACATTTAAACATTCTTTCAGACTTTCTAGACGATATCCTAAATAGCCATTTACTCTTGATCATTCCATTTGAATTTAAACCCGAAATTAATAAGGCTTTGAAAATATGCAGGGTCATGGGTAGAATAAATATATCATATTAGATAAAATCTTTATCCTTCCTAGTCTATAATTTATGAATTGTAATAAACAGTTTTGCGGATAAATATGAAATAAACAATGTCCCAAGTTCGAATCGGGGAGGTGATAAACTTGCTTGATTTGAATTTTCTGCAATCCAACAGACAATTCAAACCAAGCGAGTTTATCGCCTGCAGAAACGAATATAAATGGCTAGAAGGTTGATAAGATAAACATATTGGTTAAAAAATGTGTTTAAAATTAGGGATAGGCCAATGCCGGAAAGTGTGAAAATTCTTCTCAAAAATGCGTTCAAATATTGCGCCGTAGATTGCCTATTATTTACATTTAATATATGATTAAAGACTAAATTACAAAACCATAAAGCTTCAGCTACGTTCTGAGTATATCGTACGTACGACATAGTATCTCGTTCATACAACTTAGTATGTCGTACGTACGACTTAGTATCTCGTTTGCACGACTTATTATGTCGTACGTACGACTTAGTATCTCGTTGGTACAACTTATTATGTCGTACGTACGACTAAGTATCTCGTTCGTACAACTTAGTATGTCGTACGTACGACTTATTATGTCGTACGTACGATTTAGTATCTCGTTTGTACGAATTATTATGTCGTACGTACGACTTACTATGTCGTACGTACGACATAGTATCTCGTTCGTACGACTTAGTATGTCGTGCGTACGACTTATTATGTCGTACGTATGACTAAGTATCTCGTTCGTACGACTTTGTATCTCGTACGTACGACATAGTATCTCGTTTGTACAACTTAGTATCTCGTACGTACGACTTATTATGTCGTATGTACGACTTACTATCTCGTTCGTACGACTTATTATGTCGTACGTACGACATAGTTTCTCGTTCGTACGACTTAGTGTGTCGTACGTACAACTTATTATGTCGTACGTACGACTTAGTATCTCGTTTGTACGAATTATTATGTCGGAAATAAGTAAGTAAGTAAGTAAACTTTATTTAAAGTCGGCATTGTATACATACATAACAATAAACATGAGCTCTGTAGAGCTCTTTAACCGACTATCACAGTTAAAATATCACAGAAAGACGTTTACACATAAATTATCATGCAAAAACACATGTACATATATACACATACAAAAATTATGACAGATAAAATGAATTTTAACAATTTAACAAATTTTAAGAATTTATAGTTTCTTTAGAATAAGTTAAAGAAAAACAGACAACTTGAAAAGCAATATGATTGCATTAAGAGAAACAAAAATAAATATAACGTTAGTATCATAAATAAATACATAAAAGTCATATGATAGTACATGTAATAAAATTAAGCACTAAGTTTAATTCATAAATCAGATAAAAATAACTAATTGTATTATTAATAATATTAAAAATAAATAAATAAATAAACCCGATAATTGAATAAATTTGAAAGTTTAGGAAACTTAAAATTCACACAGACATAGCTAAACCAAATTGAGAACGAAGGAAAGAATAAAAAATAAAAATAAATAATAATAATAATTTTAAAGTAATGTATGTTCCTCATCAATACACATCCTGCCTAGTGATTGGGTCAGTCCCTACCTACATAGGCAAGATATGCATATTGTGAGGTTAAAGGAAAAATAAAAAAAAATAAAAAAATAAGATAGGTGATATCATTAGAGAAAATGAAAGATTTCAAAAATAAATGAAAATTCAACTGTTTCTAAACATTGTCTCATCAGCTATGCAGCCCTACGCTGTGGTTTCTGCAGGAACTGCATTTGCATTTTCCCCCGTCCATGTCTCTATGAAAGTTTTAAATTGGCTGAGGGTGGAAAGTTCCTAGCATGATTTGGTAGAGAATTCCACAGCGTAGCAGCTGCATAGCTGAATGACTGTTTTCCATACCTAGTGGTTCTTGGCCTAGGTAATTCCAGGGTCTTTTGATATCTAAAATTGTATGTTGAATTTCGCTGTTGAACTAAATCTTGCAGGAACAGTGGGCATTGATTGTTTATAATTTTGAAAACTTCAAGGGCCATGGCTCTCATACGCCTGATTTTCAGTGAGGGGAGGTTTGATTTTTCTAGGAGCTGGTCATAACTGCTTGTGTAGTCATTACATATGAATCTTAGTGCTCGCTCTTGAATTTTTTCTATTTTTTGGCAATTTTGTTCACTGCTAAAGTGCCATACCAGAGGACAATAACTAAAGTTGGACATTATAAAGGAGTGATAGATGGTAAGTTTACCCAGTTTACAGAGATGTTTCCCGACACGTTTTAACACATTTAATTGTCGAGCTGCTTTTTTACAAATATTTGATATATGAGAATTGAAGTTTAAGTTAAAATCAAAAGTAACACCAAGCAGTTTCACTTCATCCTCACAGGCAAGAGTTGTACCTTTCAAGTTTAAAGTAATGTTTTTATCATGCGTCTTTTTTCCCAGTGCTATTGCTTGAAATTTTTCTGGGTTTGCCTGCATTTTCTTAGCTGAAAACCAATCGATGAGAGTACCACTTTCCTTTTCAAGAGTAGTAATAACATTTTGTAAGATAGGATCAGATTTGGATAAGGTATTATCATCAGCATAATTGTACAAATCTGAATTTTTTACAAAATAAAAAATATCATTAATGAAAATATTAAAAATGACTGGCCCAAGAATTGATCCTTGAGGTACACCTTTAAAGATATCCAACAAGGTGCTTATATTTTGACTAATTTTGACACACTGTTTTCTGCAAGATAAATAGTTCTTTATCAGATCTACCGCAGGTGGAGAGAGACCATAAGATTTTAGTTTGAGCAGAACAAGATCATGAGGGAGGCAGTCAAATGCCTTGGATAAGTCCATTAAAATAGCAGCAACATATTTATTTTCATCAAGAGCTCTCTTCCAATCCTCGGTGATTCTTAATAAGGTCGATTGGCAACCATACCCTGATCTAAATGCTGCTAAATAAGGGTTGAAAATTTTCTCAAAATAGTTCGATATTTGAGTGTTAATTGCATTTTCAAAAACCTTGGAAAGAGCTGGGAGGACGCTAACTGGTCTATAGTTTCCCTTATCTAAGACACTGTTCTTTTTGTGAATAGGGACTACTTGGGCTATTTTAAGGGAATCTGGGAAAACTGAGGATGACAGCGATATGTTTACCAGTTTGGTCAAGGGACTGATAATAACAGGCTTCGCGTAATGTAGTATCTTTGGGGAAATCCCGTCTATGCCTGTAGCTTTTCTGGTATTGATCTTACTAATTAGTTTACTTATAAATTCTTCATCAATAGGTTAAAATTGGAATGATTGAACACTGAGTTGTGGCAAGTTTTCCCTAATTGCTTTAACACTTGGGTGATTATCATCAGTGCTTAAATTTGAATTTCCTATATTTTTGGCCACATTAACAAAGAAGTCGTTGAAGATTCCTGGTATTTTGGATTGGTCAGTTTCAATCACACCATTTTCTAACAAGACTGTATCTTTCTGTGCACAACTGCCATTGTTTGTTAAAAAAGGTTTAATAGTGGGCCAGAAGTCCTTAGATTTCGGACCACCTGTACATCTTTCCAAAAAGTAATTATTAACTGATTTATTCTTTAACTTTGTAACATAGTTCCTTTGAACTCTATAGGCTTCCCAGTTCTTACTTGACCTACAAGTTTGGTATTTGTTGTGTAGCATTTTTTTGTTATAGATAGCTTTGCGTAGTTCTTTGTTCATGTATGGAACCTGATTGGGTCTTATTATTCTCATTTTCATTGGCGCATGCTTGTCTATAATGGTTGCAAACTTGTTGCTAAAATCAGAAAATGCTAAGTTGATATCATTATGGTCCTCATAATAGAAATCCACCTGCGCAAGATCTGATATAAAAGATTCTTCATCGAAATTTTAAAGGTACGGCACCTCTTCCATTTGCTATCTGGTTGTTTGATGTTGCATTTAAATTGAACACCTATAAAATTATGGACATCACTGAGGCCACAGCTAAAGTTGCATATCTTGTTAATTTTGGTATCATCTTTAGTCAAACAAACATCAAGCAGACTTAGTTTAGCTATTCTGGTGAAGCAAGTTGGGCCTTTAACTAGATTGGTAAAATCAAAAATATCACAGATGTCTAGCAAAGGGGCGCCTTTATCCTTATCTAGCAGATCAAAATTCATATCTCCTATAAACATAATGTTATCGTATTTTGTACTTACTCTGTCCGCCGTTTTGCAAAAATCATCGTAAAAAGTAGAAATATGAACATTTGGTGGTTTGTATACACCAGATGAAAACCATTTTTGACAATCAACTGTTATTTCCAGGCCTATTGATTCTAAAATTTCAAATTCAAGTTGCTTTTTCCTATCCCCTGCAATATCTGAACGTAAATAAGCTATAATCCCACCCCCATGTACATTTCTATCAGCTCGCCATAAAGTAAAGTTATCAATGCTAAAAATAGAATCTGGAAAAGAATCATCTATTTTAGTCTCAGAGATGAAAAGAATGTCCACGAGGTTTCTATTCAGGAGGTCTTTTATACTTTCAAATTTGGATCTTAAGCTGTTTATGTTTAAATAGCCACACATGAGATTTAATGGTAGTTGCTTTCGAGTGTCTTTTAATTCGCTGAAGATGTCGTATTCAGCGTGTTCAGTATACCCATGGTTCGAGTTTCCTCTGCCGGTGTTCTGGCTTTCGTCGGCTTGGGGATAAGTGGACCTGTCGCTCTCAAAAGGTTCAAAGAAGAATGATTCAGAGAAGGGTGGTAATCTGCAGTCACAGGTTACACAGAAATATGGATCGTTGGAGTTTCCTAGTTGAGTATATTCACGGACAGTTATTGTGGTGCATTTTCTATGTGTCCAGTGATCACAAAAATCGCACTGAATTGCTTGCTGATTTTTACGTACTGGTTTATTGCATGCCAAACAGGGATTCTTAATAGGACCTGGATTTGTAGATATATCACCTCCAAGAAGAAGGAGTTTCAAAGCTAGATATTCAGGTCGGCATTGCTTTGAAATTGACAACTTCCGGTTTGCCTGATTAAAAAGAATTTCGGTGCTAAAACTTGGATCCTGAGTGTTATTGACTAGTACTGTGTTACCTTGTAATGATCTGCATATAAAAAAGTCCTTTGAGGTAAAAACTTTAGGAGAATTGTCTATAAAATTGATTAAAATCGCCAAAATTGTAAGCACTCGGTAACCACGTATTCCCGCCATTCATGACGTCCCAATTCGTACGTACGACTTATGTCGTGCGTACGACTTATTATATTGTACGTACGACATAGTATCTCGTTTGTACGACTTAGTATCTCGTATGTACGACTTATTATGTCGTTCGTACAACTTAATATTATGTCGTACCTACGACTTATTATGTCGTTCGTACGATTTATTATGTCGTTCGTACGACTTATTATGTCGTACGTACGACTTAATATGTCCTACGTACGGCATAGTATCTCGTTTGTACGACTTAGTATCTCGTACGTACGACTTACTATGTCGTACGTACGACTTATTGTGTCGTACGTACGACATACAACATTTTTTTTTCAAGTGGCAGCAATACGCTTCCGTAGTAATTTGTAGTCCAGATTGCATTGTTTGAAAAATCTCGTCCTCTAGTGAGATAAACAGTAAGCCATGATTCCAAAAAAAAAAAATGCTCTTTTTCATTGGATTTTTTGTTACTTATATATAATTGTTGTTAGATTTTGTGCCGATGTAAAAAGTTATAATATGTCGTCAGAAGTAACCCGGATTTTTCCCTCTATTCAATTATGGGTGCATTTTGTGCAATGTGTTCGTCCAGTGACTTTTCACCCCATATACCATACCATCTAGTCATGACCAATATATAAGCCTGATTAACGCCATATACTTCGATTTCTTTTCCATAATGTTTCTTTAATTGGAAATAGGCTTTTGTAACAAATGGATTATTTTCTAAAGATATGATAAGTTAGTATTTTTTTTCAAATAAGGATCTATAAAATTGAAGAAAAACTGTGAAAATATCTATGGTTATGACATCTAAATAAAAACTTTTTACTTCATTTTACGATATTTGCAGAAAAAGCTAATTACCCACAATGAAGGATATCAGCTTATGTATATTATTTCTTTTTATAAACTTTTGGTTAGAGTACAATTTTACAATTTTCTGTTGATTGACTTAGATTTATATCAGCCACGTATATTTACTTAAACAAAGTGAATTTTTACTTAAAAATCTAAAAATCAAAGGACTGAGATGTCATGGAATTACAAGTGGAGATGTTTCTTTGAAATGTCTGAAAAAAATTAATAAATAAAAACTTTTTATAGAATATAAGGTGTGAATAATTATGAGTTTTCATTTTTATTTATAATGATAGTTTAGTATATCTATATATGCTACTTCTTTGAATTTCGTTATGAGTACTCCATGTATTCTTTGTATTTCCTTATAGTACTGTATATGTTCTA